>NC_032022.1:2287401-2365523 GCF_001865875.1 Lupinus angustifolius
TATAATCACACTTTCAACAAATAAATGCTTATACAAACGCATTTATAATTGTTAATATTCTACATATACACTCAAAAATCAATGTTAATATTGCACCTATGTGAATGAGAAATATAATGTTTCAATACATGATTTATTGATATTATAAAATATATGTATATTATATTTGCATTATGCATAAATAAAGAAACGACCCGTGCAAGTGCACAGGTACACTGCTAGTTATAATTGCTATATCTAAAACTTTTAAGCACCAATTCAAACATTTTGAGGGCATTCGAGGTTAAGGATATGTTACAACTTGTAATCATTATTCTTTAATAATATATTAGTAGTTGTTCAATGTTTTCGGGGATGTAGGCATAATTTGTTGAACCCTATTAATAAATTTTCTTGTCTTCTTCACTTTTATTTGTTCTTATACCCTTTATTTGATTGCTTGTGATTAATGTTATGCAATGATCACATCTATTGTATAAACATCTAGTATCTCTATAAAATAATTGGTATCAAGTGTGATTGTTGAGTTTATTCAAGTATGAAATCTCACATTGGATATGAGGAGGAGCGAAAGAGTTTATTAGTGGAAAAGAAACATTGGACTAATACCTTAAAGTTTTGGTTCAAGACATGATGTCTCACTTGTGAAATCTTTGTTTCTTTGTTTTATATTTTTATTATTTTGAAATCTTATAAATCTTTGTTTCTTTGTTTATTTTTTTTATTTTTCAATATAGTTTGGACAAAATCGAGTGTTTACAAAGTCAACTTGTGTACTTTTTCTAAACTAACTCGATTAGGTAAACCCATCTTATCAATTTTATTGGTGATGATTTCCTAGTAGTCTTGGGTTGCAAATTTGAACAGGATTAAGTGTCATACTTAGCTAGCCTAATCAATAGATGTTATTCATCTTTGTATTGAGGCTATCATAGATCAAGCTTGACATTGTTAGTTGGATGTACATTAAGTCATACTCTTTATCGGCCCGACCAATTTCCACCTGAACCAAAATTCCCACTAAAAGAATTTATAAATGCCACATATTGTAATCGATTTCTTCCATTATTGTTAATTGAGAAAAATGTATGTACTAACAATACATTAATGACAAAATATTTATCCTACTAGATGAGGTCATCTACATGGATCGAATGATACTATAATGTTCTATCGTAAATCATATTTATTGACAAAACATTAAGATCTAAGTCATTATTTATCATTCCCCATGTGATTTTTTCTTGCCATCCCTCCTATTCTAGAAATTAAACTTGTTTTCATTTGATATATTCTCCTTACCATAGCTCTATGAGCCTCATCCACACATGTTCAAACCACCTAATGCACGATTTTACCATCTTTATACATCATTAAAAATGTAAGAGTTTTTTTACACTATCACAACATCATACGTTATTCATATTAATTTTTATTGACTCTTAAATATAAATAATACAAATAAATAATGGATTATAAAGTGATTGTCTATAAATATTTATACTGACAATTAATAGATATTAAACTCTTTGTTGCAAAAACTTGGGGAACTCTATTTGTGACTCGCTGGGACATGTTTGTGATCAAGGAAAAGCTAAAACAAGTAATAAACACATTGAAAATTTGGAACCAGAACCACTTTGGGGATATCAATCAAAAAATTGAAATTGCCTCTTCTGAGTTTCATCATCTTGACCTAAAAGATGAACTACTCCCAATAGTTGAAGAAGATCAATAACGAAGGTCAAAATGTCGGGCCAAGTTATGGCAAGCAAGGAAACTTCAAGACAGTCTACTTTTTCAGAAAAAATCAGATCTAAGTGGTTAAAAGAGGGAGATTCCAACTCAAAACCACATACATGATTTGAAAATAAATGACATTTGGACTAAAGATATCCAAGAGATAAAAGATGGAGTGAAGAATCATTTTAGGAATCTCTTTGCTAAAACGATCAAAACTCGACCTACTCTAGACGAGATTAATTTCAACATCTTATCAGCCTATAACAATGTTATTCTAATGACTACTTTCGAAGAGGAAGATATCAAAGTTGTTGTATGAAACTGTGATAGCGGCAAAAGTCCAAGGCTAGACGGTTACAACTTCAAATTCATCAAGAAATTATGGTACATATTGAAGTCTAACATTGTAAGAATGATCCAGGAATTTCATGCTCATGTGAAAATTATTAAGGGTGTCAACTCATTGTTCCTTTACTTAATCCCTATTAAGGACATTCCCTAAAATATGAAAGACTATAGACCTATATCACTAATCAATCGCCTTTATAAAGTTCTAGCCAAACAACTTTCGAATAGGCTTTGGTTGGTAAGCGATAATGTGATTAGCGACAACCAATCTGCCTTCATTAAAGGGAGACACATATTCGACGGTTTGGTAACTTAAAACGAAATCATCAACCACGCCAAGAGAACTGGTATACAATATGCCATCTTTAAGATAGATTTTGAAAACACATTTGATTTTGTCTCTTGGGACTTCATGGATCATATGATGTCTTAAATAGGCTTCTGCCCTACTTGGCGAAGCTACATTATGGAATGCATTACCACTACAAAGACTGTTGTCCTCGTTAATGGAAGTCAAACTAAAGAGATCACCCTCGAACATGGTCTACGGCAAGGTGACCCATTTTCACCATTCCTTTTTCTCATTAATGGTGGAAGGTTAAATGGAGTAATGCGACAGACTACAACAAAAGGCATTTTTCAACCTTATAAGGTGGGACATGAGGATATAGGTGACTCTATTACAATTCGTTGATGATATCATCCTAGTATGAGACTACACACAGAATAAGAGCACAATAATGAAACACATTTTGAGACTTTCCGAGCTGTCATCCGGACTCGAGGTTAATTTTAGTAAGAGCAAACTAGTGGGATTGAACACCATAGAGACCCAAATTGCCGTATTTTTCAAAATACTAAATTGCAAGACCGACTCTGAAGCCTTCACCCACTTGGGAATACTTGGTGGCATTAGTCACAAGTGAACCACAACATGGAAGACGTTGATAGATAGATTAAAGGCATGATTGTCATCTTGGAAAAGGAACAACGTCTCCTTGGGCGACCGTGTGATCCTGATCAACGTCGTCTTATCCGCATTACATGTTTACATAATATCTTTCTATAAAGAGATATCTAATGTTGTGCACTTTATTAAAAAAAAATCAACGAGACTTTATTTGGGGCGAATCCGAAAATGATAGAAAATAAATTGAGTTAAATAGGAGAGTGTGTGCAAAAGAAAATATGAGGGTGGACTAGGGGTAAAAAAAAACACCTTTTCGACTTAGCCTTACTAGGAAAATGACAATGGAGAATGCTTCAAGAGAGAAATAGCCTCTGGTACAGGATTATCGAGTCTAAGTATGGGAGACATGTGATTGGCACCATTGGCAATAATAAGAAAAATTTGTTATGGATTGGAGACTTAGGTAGATTAGACTTTGAGATCAGCGATGATGAGAACTGGCTTCGAAACAATATCTGAAGGAAAATTGGGGATGAGAAAAACACTAGTTTTTGGCTTGATTAATGGTTAGATACCGACAAACTTGATGAGGTCAGATGTCAAAGACTTTTTAATCTAGCATTAGAAAATAACACAACCATTGTCGACTTATGATATTTATTAGGTAGTGACTGAGAATGGTCTCTACCATTGGGAAGACATATTTTTGTTTGGGAATATGAACTAACTAATAATCTTATGCATGACTTAAAACATATTACTTTGAGGAGAGGAATAAGAGATGCTTGTGAGTGGATCCACGACAAGTCACACCAATACACCGTCAAATCAGCATATTAGCTTCTTCTCAATAAGGTGCATGATAAGACAAATTATCCTAACAATTTTAAACTTTTGTGAGAGCCCAAAGCGCCCTTGAAGGCTATTACTTTTGTTTGGGGACTTTTTCAAGACAGAGTCACCATCATGGAAGTTTTGCTTAAGAGAGGAATTACACAACAACAAGGAGAACCATGTGCAAGCTATGTGATAAAGCACCTGAAACTTCTTAACACTTATTCTCTACTTGCAAGATTGCTTACCAACTATGGCAGATGATATATGACTGGTTGGGATTTGACATCACCCTTGCATGGGACATGATATGTCACTTCATAATGCACATGATGAGTCTATCTATCAACAAAATGAGTGGGAAAATTTGGAGCATCATATGACTACCAATGGTATGGTCAAATTTTTTTTTGGTTTCCCACAAAGATCCGACACTGGAGACTGCAAATGTGAAATCATGACTTTAGATTAAATGAAGAACTGACAACACAATAATATCATACTACGAATGAAATTGTAACCCACGTGAAATTATACAATCTCCCACGTAAATCTTGTACCATTGGTACATTTTATTAATACCAATTGGTCTTACCTAACACATACTTTGTATAAAAAGTTTTGTTTTTTAATTTAAAATGTTGAAACAACAGTTATAGTCACGTTGTTTAGAAAAGATGCTTTTCATTGATGGTAGAAAATATTATAGTGCATTTGTGCTTCTATAATGAATAAAAAACCTAGACAAATTAGCACAACCTGGTAGGTTTAGAGTTGATAAAAGATTAAATCAAAAAAGGGAATTGATAAAAGATTTTCCCTCACAGTCAATAGTATACTATTTATATTAGTATAATAAAATAGATTCGAAATTAGAACTTCAGTCTTAAATGAGGTCAAAGTTGAAAGTCAATTAGTACATTATTTAGTATACATTATTATCAAATGTATAATGAATAATACAACGATAACAATAACAGGTTTAACATGCAACCTCTCATATCCATGAATATACCGAGTATGTCATATTATCCACAAGCTTAAATATTTAATGCAATATTTTATTCCCCACAAAGAGGAGCCTTCCGTGGCTCAAACTCGTCACCTCATGAATAACTAATGGTAATGACTCATAGATAAAATGACCTTTTATCCCAGAAGTTACGAGTTCGAATTGCAGAAGACTCCTCTTTGTAAGGAATAAAATACTACAGAGATATTTAAACTACTGCAAGAGGTGAATAAAATACCCAGAACTGGGGCGTTACAATAATATAAAAAACTAATGAACATCGATTGAAGATACATTATAGGAAGTGAGATGCTCATTTATAAGAAAAAATATATATACAATAATAGTGTAAGAGTTTTTTATATTATTATTGTATCATCTATTATTCATTTTTAATTATCATTATTTAAATAAAAATAACACAAATAAATAATAAATTATTGTGTATAAATCTTTATATTTTTAGTATATATATTAGACTCTTTGTTTATAGCTATGGATAAGTTTAAATAGTTTTTTGGAATTGAAGTGAATTAGATACATATTACGTGTAGAGAAAGAAAACGTGAGAGGTGGGGGTGTACATGTTTGCGGTATAGATTTGGTGACATTGGGCAAATACAGACCATAGGTTTATATATCCAAAAGGAAAAAAAAATGTAAATATTACACGTATAAATGACAAGGACCACTATATATAATATATAAGTATACAAACCAAGTTGATTATTTTAACGATTATTAAATATCACTTAATAATTATTAAATGGCCAAGGGCTTCTAAAATAATAAAAAAATAAAAAGCTAACGATTTCGTTTCTATTTAGTTTTTAGTTTCGATTGTTGGAACGAACTTGTTTGTTCAACTGATTCTGCAATAAGCAAAAGAAAGTTAGATATTACTGGAAAAACAATCATGAAAAAGTAGAATATATTACCTTCACATAATAAATATAATGGTTTTCCTTCTATATCTTTTTGCAGAGGAAGACTATGAAAGATTCCCTCACCTTTTCATATTTGCTATTTTGTTTTCCTACTAATTATATTTTTATAAATAAATTTTTCTGTCTGGGTCAAATTGATTAAAAATATAATGAATATCATAAATCTAGATACTATTATATATGCATGTATGTATGTGTATTTGTTTCTTGATGAGATTAGGAAAGCTAAATATGGTGTGGTTCTACTTTATGGATGAAGATCTGCTGTTCCCAATCATGTCCTCAACCATGTCCTTGGCCAATCACAATGAAATAAAACTGATAAACTTATGAATATTTAATTCTTTTTAACTGACATGACATAATATGATTGATTTGGAACAAGATTTGGAACAAGATTTGGGACAACAGATTCTTTTCTCAATTTTATTAATGCAATCCAACTACCATCACTCTAATATGGTTGTTTACCCACCTCATTATTTCCCCAACAACAAAAATCTCTAGATCGAAACAAAAAAGTTTTCATATTTTTCAGTAAAATATTATGTGACCTTTAATACTCTTAGTGATTAATCAAACATGAATATGAATAGATAACATCAAGATAAATTTTATTTTAAGTAAACTTTATCTATAAAGTTATGTATATATTAGTCTTAGTTTACCTAACCATCACTATAGAAGAGGGTGATTTCACATATATACTTGCCTATGGGAAAACTTGAGTACTATTAATGGTAATGATTTTAAATAATTTTTTAATAAAAATTTTGAGATTAAAAAAATATATTTCTTCTTATATTCCACTACTAAACTCTTCTAGAGAAAGAACACTAATTTATTATCTCAAATAATGTTTCAAACTATATTTCGCATAAATGATAATGAAATAAAAATAATAATAATAAATATTTAATTTTTTTAACTGAGATGACATAATATGATTGGTCCGGGACAAAGTTTGGGACAATAAATCGTAGTGTTGTCAAAAATCAAAACCACAAGAAGTTGGAGCCAGCCATACTCATCTTCTTTCTCTCTCTCCCATGGCTACCCCACTTTGATCTTTTCATTTTTTCAGATTAATCACTTTTTCTATACATCAAAAAAAGCTACAAAATCATCTCTTTCTTTTTTTCTCCCTTTCTAACACTCTCTTATAATTTCTATTCCACTTGTGAAACCCTAATAATACAACATCCTTAATTTTCTCAACTATTCCAAACACATACAAACCTCTCTCTCTCTTCACACAACCCAAACCAAAGAGAGTAACTTAAGTTCATACAGCTTTTTCTGAACCTGAAAAGTATTAAATATACATCATCACTCGTGGGTTGCTTATTCTTTTCTTACGTATTTGATCAAAAGCTAAAATAAGTAAAAAAGTGATTCTAGAGCACTTTATTGGTTTCAGATCAGAGCCTTAAAGACGTGGGTGTGGGTACTTCTCTTAAGAAAAAAAGCTATAGCTAAAGCTTTTTTTCTTCTATAAACAGAAAACTTACACACGCGATCTCTTTATTTCACTTTCTTAGTTTCTTTTATCTTTGTCCCATACCTTCTTAAATATGTGTATGTTGTAACCAAGATCTTTTTCTGAAGTCTTTTCACTTTTTTTGTTGCTCTCTTATGGATTCTGGTAATAGTGGAAGTATGCAATCTTCAAGTACCGGTGGTGGTGGTGATGAGGAATATGATTCACGCGTGCAATCGTCACTCTCGGCTTTCTTAGACAATGATTCATCGTTATCATTACCATCATCGCTACCACTAGTTAGACATGTTAGTCGATTCACTTCTGCTGTAAATACCGATAATGGTCATATGTTGGAGTACCCTTTATCGAACTATATAGATCAAATGCAAAGATCACATCAAAACTCTAACTTGGTGTGGTCGAAAACCGATATATCCGAAGCGAACCAATATAATGTTGTTGACTTGATACCTTCTTCAGTTACATCCTCATCAAGTAACCAACAAGGTTTTCTCTCAAGTCTTGGTCAAACAAGTGGTGTTGGTGTTGGTGTTGGTGTTGGGGTTGCTACTTTTCCAACCACTCATCACTCTTCTATGCATCCTCCACAAGAAAGTGCTTCAAGAGGGTTATTACTTTCTCAAGATCAAGGTCACAATAACAACAAAAGAAACAATAGCAACATGGTTCGAAACCCAAAAAAGAGATCAAGAGCTTCAAGGCGTGCACCAACTACAGTGTTAACTACTGACACAACAAATTTCAGAGCCATGGTTCAAGAATTCACTGGTATCCCAGCACCACCTTTTACATCCTCACCTTTCCAAAGAACAAGGTTGGATCTCTTTGGTTCTTCTTCAACTATAAGATCTTTGGATACTCTGAATCATGGATTTGTAGAACACCCTCACGTGTCGGTGTCGGATACGTATCTTCTTCGACCTTTTGCACAAAAACTTCACCCTTTTCCTCCTTCCTCCACTTCTTCAATCCCAATATCCATGTTGAACAACAACAACAAGAATACCTTATTAGGAAATTCTAACCATTCTAGTAGTAATATTTCTACTAATCCAACCCAATTCATGATGAACATGCACAACAACGTTAACCCAATTCTAAGCTTAGAATCCATTCTCCAAGGCCAACAAGTACCACAGAATTCAAAGTACCCACTTGATAATTCTTCTAAAACTCAACCTCCCATAGAAATTCCCAACACTAGTGCTGATAATTCTCATCTTAAAATGAGTGTGTTAGAGGAACTAGGATTAAGCCAAGCTCATGTTAACAACATAGCTTCATCATCTTCGGGTGCAGCATTGTCATCAAGGATCAACAACAACAACAATAACAACATGGGTGATCCTTCTTCTTCTTCATCCAACTGGGTCCAAAGAACGGGTACTAGTACCATTATTAACAACAACAACAATAATGGTGGTGATGATGATGATGATCATGGAAACTATACAAATAATATTCATCATGGAGAAAAGAAACCCGAGTGTGGTGTAGCTGCAAGAAATGAAGGTATGGTTGAATCATGGATTAATTGTTCTTCTGATTAAGAACAACAAATGGGTAATTAAGAGAATATCTGAATAAGCAAAAAAAAAAAATCATGGATATAATTTTATACATGTTAAAGCAACTTATGGTAGTACTATAATGTTAATGCATGAACGAATAAAGAATCTTCTTATCTTTCTTATCTTAACCATAACCATCAAATAAATTAAACATTGATTTTTAATTTTTTTTTTCATTTGTCCTTTGGGTCCCTTGAAATTATTTGTAAATTATAAGTATTAGGTAGCTTGGCTTTCTCTTTCTTTCTCTTTTCTTCCTCAATTTTTCATATGTGCTTTATATACATCTATATACAAAAAGGATTTATATAGTATCCTTGTGGCTTCAATGCTTATAAGTAGGGATCTGCTGTCCCAAATTCTGTCTCATGTCTCAGACTAATCCTATTATACCACATCAGTTAAAAAAAATTAAATATTCATAATTTTATCAATTTTGCTTTATTATAATTGGTCAAAGATATGATTGAGAATATGAATATGATCGGAGACAGCAGATCCTCATCCTCTACTAATACTAGAGATATAAAATTATATTAGTTTGGTTTCATGTTATTATGTATGAGATTATAGTTTAGACATTGTAAATAGTATGCAATGTTGATTGCATAGCACATTTAGAGTTTCTAATGGAAATATTTCTACCATTTTTTCTACTTTCTAACTTTTAGAAATTTACACTGTTAGACTAATATTTTGTCGAACTTATTATTCTCCCTATACATTTTTCTAACCAGATATTTAATTTAAAGGCAATTATAAAAGTGTAGAATACACCCAAAAAAAATATACTTCTAGACAAAAAAAACTCTTGGAGTAATTGGTGGCATGATTTGAGGGATCTTTAGCAGCCGCAATCTTTTTCCCCAAAATCAAAGATATGCCCATGTGTTTATTTTTTTCACTTTTAAAATTTGGGTTCCTTATTGTTTAAGAACACAATTTATGGTTGGAAAAACTAAGTTGAATATTTTTCTTATGTTAAATATCATTTTTCAAAATAAATTTTCCTAATGCTCTTATGATAATAATTTTTAATATTTTCCTTATATAGAACATATGGGTGATAGGTAATTTGATATGTGCGGAAAGAGTAAAAGTAAATTATTTATATAATAAAATATTTAATCCGAATTAATTAAAATTATGGATTGTCAAATAAGGAAAATGGACAAGAAATAAAGAGAATAATGAAATGGAGGGATTCTTCACACAACCTTATGAACATACATTCTGAACCTGCAATAATATTTTTTAAATGAAAGTGTCATGTATTCTTAATCATGTGATAAAAGCATCTCTCATTTATTTTAAACTTTCAATATATGTTTTGATGTCATTTTAATTAAAAATTATAATGTGAGGTTATACTTGAAAAGTAATAAATTGAATAAGAGTATATCTATTCTTAAATAATCTATTAGGTTAAAGTTGTGATGTAGTTTGTAAAACTAAATGTGGAAATACTCTAGAAGAACTCTTACTCTTTTTAATTAATAACTTTAATAATCATTCATAAGTTTTATGTATCAAAACTGAAGTTACATTTTTCTATATAATAAAAAATAGATAAACTAATCATAAAAAACTATTCATCAAATGATGACCATAAAAATCAAAGAGAGTAATTCACATTTTAACTTAATTTTTTTTAAATGTTGGTACAAAAATTGTTATCTTCGTACATTTGATGCAAATACTCCAAGCTTGTTCATCCACGACAAAAACAAAGTTATCCAAATATATTTTTTCTTAGATTTTCTATTGAAATCCCTATGTAAGCAACTCAACAAAATGATCAAGCTATTTAAATTGAATGGCTTTCATATTTGGGATGAGAATAAGAGCCAAGAAATAAAAATGTATTGAGAAATTAAGTCCACTGAATTTAAAAGTGTTAAATATTTAGTTACCTAGTTCATAAACAATTTTTAACTTCTTATCCTTGTTAAGAAAATCCTAAATTAAAATGTGATTAATGACTAAAAAATAAAAACATTAGCTAAAAGTGGTCATTGATTAAGCTCTCCATCACTTTTTGTCTTTTTTCGATTTCACACCATACTCTTTGTTTGAAGGAAAGAGAAAATTGAAAAGTGGTTTGCGTGCATGTTCTATTACACATTTACACTCATCAATCAGACCTTTTCACCTTGTTCCATTTAATGCTATGTCTTGGATATTTAAAAGAGTATAAAATTTATATATTATCGGTATAAAGATTTATACATATGCATTCATTATCTACTATTTATTTAGATTATTTTTTAAAAGTTAACAACTTTTTTATAAATGATATATAGTATAATAACAGTGTATAAAACTCATACACTGACAATGTATACATATTTTTATATAGAATGATGTGGTTCAAAATTAAAAGTACTACTAATTGTAAAAGTATTTAAGAACATTAAAATTTCATAGTAATAAGTATTGTATTTGGAACCTCATTGTTCACATTTAAGAATAGAACAAAAAAGAATGGGTCAAAATTAGTGTGGGGAGTAGGTGAAGAGAAATCAGCACCGCAGTATTTGATTTTTGGGCTTGCACTTGTTAATTAATGATTTTGCAAATAAAATGAACTCCTCAATCAAAAATAAACTTTTGAAGTTTAAATATAGTATTAAATACTTTAATCTATATTTAATATTTTCTAATTTCCTAATTTCTTAGTAATAAATAGTACTTGAGAGCACTTGCTAGATAAAAATAATAATTCCTTGCAACTACTTAGGCTAACAATGAAGTATGTATAAGTTGGTTCTATATAATCTTAATTCAGAGATATATCTTAGTCATTTATTATATTCAATGATTTAGATAAATCAAAATATTATCTAACACGTCTCTTCTGACATACATCTAGGTGACTCGCAATCGGTCGGGTTCTAGATGGTTTGCCTAGTGATTAGTAAAGTAGATGAGTAGAAGGTTGAATGAAGAAATATATAATCCTTAGATACATCCAACGGATGCTGATTTTTTGGATTTTAATCTTTTAACTTTCTCTATCATTGAATGTATTGAATGAACAAGATGCATGAGGAAACAATTAGGCGGAGAGTAGAATTAGACCAAAGGTCAAATGTTCGATTCCTTATATAGATATTTAGGAGTGGTAATCACGCATCTTGAAATAGATTAATTCATTGCCTATAGTTTGAACAAATATCCTTGATTATACTAAAAAATATTCAAAACATTGCACATATTTATATAATGTTAAAATATATGGTTGAATTTATGGAAAGATGAAATATCCCTATTTCAAGCACTCCTCAGCTTGAATAGTTATAATTTGTAGAATTGGCCTCTATTTGGTTGGAGAGAATTAATAAAGAAAGAGAGAGTTGTAGGAGAAAGAGAATCTTTTTCTCATTTGGTAGGAGAGAATACGGAGACAAAGAAAATAAAAGTGGTGGGACCCACCAACTTTTAGTTTCTTCTCTAATGTGAGAAGAAATGGTAAATGAATATGGTTTTTTGGCATTTACAATAATACCTTAACTTTATCAAATACTCATTATTATTTAAAGGGTAAAATTGTCCTTTTCGTAAAAAATATTTTCTCTACTTTCTAATTCTTTCATATTTCTTTCCTACCAAACAACCTTTACAATCAACTCATTTTCTCATTTCTTTCTTTCTACTCATACTCTTTCTTTTTATCATGTCTCATCTCATTTGTCTCTTTGCATGAAACCTGGTTGGGGATTTTATCTATCAAAAAGTTAGTAATCTTTTTCATTTCATTGATTGATAGATCATGAACTTTTCATTTCACATTTGGGTTTAAAAATTAGCATGATGAGACATGAGAAATAGATATATGGGATAGCTTTTAAAACAAATTGAAACCTTTTTGTAAAGGTGAGACACATGAATCATAGAAAACTATAGGGGTTACTTTCACAAAAGATACACTTTTTATAGATTAACTTTTTTATAAGCTAGTAAAAAGACTATGAAAATTTAAATAAAATTCAAATGATTAGGCATCGGATTTTGGGAGATTTGGTTGAGGCAAGATTTGTATAAGATTGGATGCCATGAACTTTGACATTTCATTTAGCATCATATATGGTGGCCCATGCCAATGAACAAACCTTTCACTTGCCTTTAGCAAATAGCAATGATGCTTTTTCTCTCACTCCCCTTTTATTTCACTTGTCTTCGTTCCAGTCCCAATTTATGTCATAATCCAATGAAAAAATATTATTTAATTAAAAAAAATAAAAATAAAAATTGACATTTTTATATCACCTAAAAGATATTGATTAAGTAGGGACATGATGACATATTGATTTTGGGACAAAGGATCTCATTTCCCTTGCACTATCTCAAGAAATTATTAATCAAGACCTCTAGTGAAGATTGGAAGTTATGTTTTTGCATGTATTTTCAAGGGCAAAAATATAATTTTAATATAAATTAAAGGATACAAGTATTGTTATTTCTTGATTTTTTTTTTAATTTTTCACATAAGTGTCTTCTCTTAAAGAGGAGTGTGATTCGAAATTATTGTATAATATAAGATTATTATATAGTTATAAACAATAATATGAAATCTAACAATGATGTTATTACTTAGGTTTCATATTATTATTGATCTCTTTGCTTGAATCCATTGCTTCAAAGGGAAAAGAAGCATCAATTCAAGTACCCGATGCCTGAAAAGGATAAAGCTATATGGAATTATGAATGAACACAGACACACTCACAAGACATCATTAATAAAGATTCTTGTACATGTTACAAGAATTTCTATATCATTTAGGATACATGAAAGTAATGAACATTATATTGCATTAAGCTTACAAATATAGTTTTAGATTTTGCTATTGGTGATTTCATGCAATAACTAAACAAGGCATGTTTGATAGAGATGATGAAAAAGAAAGATTATGATATTCTATTATATTATGTGTAATCTAGAGTTTGGTGAGCCTCACATATTTATGATCGACATACATTCTATAGTACTTTTATTATCGACATGATAAGAATTTATCTTGTACATATTCTATGGTACTTTGATTATCTTTCATGAGCCTTTATGTCTTTGAAAGAATTATTCATTTTTCTTTTAAATTCTTTGTCAAGTATCAATTTAGATTAGAATTTAGTTAATTAAATTAATATACTTTAATTTCTAGCAAGTGGAAGGAGTAGTTAAACTCATACAAATAGGTAGCCTTATAACAATACAGAAAAATGTGAAAACACCACAATAGTATATATATATATATATATTAATGATCCAAGGAGGACAAATATAGAGGGGCCTATAAGACTTAAGTTAAATATAGGAAATAAATCAAAGATATATATTTTTAAGAGAATGGTGGAAATCAACAAGTCCCACATGGATAAGTTTAATGATATATATAAACTTCAGTACTATAAATCTAAAATAGTTGTTTATAATAAATAAGTACATCAAGGAAAAACCCAAAATATAAATTTATTCATTAGCTCACCCATTCAACACTCTTTAGGGAAGACGATAAGAAATTTAAAAATAATAATTTGATATTGGAAAATGATGATTTTAGTAATTCAGAAACACTTGACTGAGTTTAATAGATCCCATAATTTCTCCTTTTTTATATATTTTGTCTCCTTTTTAAAAATGAAAATGTAAAAAAATCTTTTTAACCTCAAACACATGCCAAATAATCAAAGAACCAAAACAATGACCAGCACACATTTATTTATTAACTTTCTAAACAAACTTAAGATATTCCAAATCAATCTTCCCTATTGGTTGTTGCATTATTTCGTACTAATTTTTCTTCCCTTTCTTTTATTTTGATTCTTACAAAACATATAGCATATATCCACTCCAGCAGACCTAAAGTTTATTTGATAGATGGAATTGATGCATGGTATATTTTCATTTTTATAAGAGTTTAAAATCTATGCATTGACGGTGTAAAAGTTTTTACACTGTTAATATATCATTTATCGTTGATTTGTATTATTTTTGTTTGAGAGTTAATAATAATTAATGAATCAATGGTGTATGATTTGCTGACAGTATAAAAAACACTTACACATATATTAAGTCATTTTTCCATTGTACATGGAGATAAGTTAAATTAAGATGACCTTGAAAACATAGTTTTGCTAGTAAAATTGTCCAATTTTGTATTTGGTTTCATTTTAGAGTGTAAAGTATATGTTTATTATTCTTGATTTAAATATTAACCCTTGTGGTCATAACAATTATATGATTAATTTGTCATATGTGCAAACATATTATCATGACGATACTTGATTGTTTTTAAATCAACTATCATAAATATACATTTTAAACTCCAACTTTTGTATTAATTTTTGGAGCATATAGCTACATCCAGAAGAAAAACCACTGTAAAATTACTTCTCACCCTATAGAATAAGATGATTATGTTTGGGGGAATTGTACAAGGAAAGAGTTAAAAGTTTTTCCATTTCTTTAATAATTAAAAAGGATCTCAAACTTTCATTTATCTGCATGACACAATGTTTTATTTTTTTGTTGAAGTGAGTTTTTGGCAAATTATATGGTTCTCTTGGTCATTTGGTCCTTTTGGTTATTGAAAAAAAACAAATAATTTTCAATTCAAATGACTTTGATTTGGAGGAAATAATGATTATTGAATTATTTATAATAAGATCTTGGGAGTTTGGAATGTAAAAATGGAATATATTTTGATATTTTGAGTTAATATTATATTGAACTAATAATTTGTTTAAAAACATATCTTGTATAATAAGTAAACATTTTAATTTTATTTTGTATGATTAAAACATTTGTAAACTGAACTCGTGGGTACTCGTCTGAACTCAACCCAAATTTAATAAGGAAAACTCTATGTAACTGGATTCAGGTTTGGTATAGTTAATATCATACACTATTTCACCCAAACCGATTAATATATGTAAAATTATAAAATTACACATGAATTTTTACATTAAACCTATATATATATATATTTAGAAATTTTACATATATATAAAACCTTATATACATGTTTTAGGTGGGTTCAATCTGATTTATGATACTTGAAACCCGACGGGTTTGGGAATTATATCATTGTTTTCAATTCCATTTAATTCGTGTTCAAGTTTTATATTTCAGGTTTGGATAAATACAAACTTGGTTTGTTACTATTCCTAATTATTGAGTTAAATTTGTTGTATTTTTTATATAACATGTACTTAGTTTCTTTGCAATTCTATTCATTAAATCCATTCATTCAATCTCCTAATTTTCAGTATTTTTAGATCATTTCAATTGAAAAAAGGTGAGAATCACACCTAATTCTTGTCATGACCTAATCAAAGTCAATCTCTGAAAAGTAGAAGAAACATCCTCCATCAAACAGACAAAATCTACCTCAGGCCTAAAATTAATCAAAATATATTATTTAATTAATTGAAAAAAAATATAAATATATAAACTAAGGGAGGATAATGCAATTTCTTCTAAAAAAATATTATTATTTTTGGTAAAAATACAACTTTATCATCTTCCATTATTTTCTTAATATGCATCAACTAAATTTCCAAAATTTTCATTGTCAATTGTTTTATTAGATAATGTTTTTTTTTTTAATTTTAGTATAAAAGTTTAAATAGTATTAACTTGAATTATGAATATTTTATAATGTGTCTATCAATTAAACTAATGAACACTATTTCATTGACTTATTATCGTGCACGAGTGAATAATAAATCTAAGTTTAATAACACAAAGTATAGTGATATCATGTTAGGTTCAGTTAAACACAACCCAAGAAAACGAAATCTGAATTACAATAAAATGAATAAGTGACCTTAAGTCAGGGACGTAAGTTTTATATCGTCTATATTATTATTTCGTAAATGGTTTAAATATTTGATGAATTACTCCTCTTATTATTAATTGGTTTTGAAATGAAACTCTTCACTATTGGATTATATGAGATATGAGGAAGAAACTTCTTTTCTTTATTTCAGTTGTGTGAAAAATAATTTCAAATCACATTTTTAAAATTTGATTTGTATTATGTATCAATTTTCGTCTAGTATTGGAATATTCAATATCAAATCTAAATGCAAATGAAAGGGGCTTAAGTGTGGGCCATGTATGTCTATAGCCTATTATCATTTTCCTCATCATGTTCCCTCCCTCCTCATCATACCCTAATGCATGAACCCACTTTTTTAAATTGTACCACATTAGATATCCTTTGATTTTTTTCATATTTCAAGATTTTAATATGATTAACACGTGATAACCCTCCATAGTTATTAAAATTTAGAAGATAATATAATTAGATAGCCCTATTCATTTCCAAAATATCTACAAAGATTTTTTTCTAATGTTTGAGTCCAACCTCTAGAAGAAAGTAAAATGGTTAAACAAAATTATACTTTAATAAAGAAAATATTGTATATAAAAATCAACTAATCACATACAACTCAATAAATATGATGCTCTTAATAGGGATAAGAAACATAAGGATAATATTGTCACTTGAATTACTTTTAGGATTTAATATGTATACATTGATAGTGTAAGTGTTTTTTACATGTTGTCAGTTAATTATTCATCATTCATATGTTAACGATCATTGACTCTTAAACAAAAGTAATACAAATCAAGAGAAAATGAAGTGATAGTATAAAAAACTTTACATTGACTATGCATAGATTTTAAACTCTTATTTTTATCCTCTAATCACACCCATTACTTTTTTTAGATCAAAAGCAGTATAATGCACCACTAAGGGTGGAATCACACCAGGTTAGTTCAGACTTTGCCTTAAACAGACTCAACTTATATAGTATATAGGAGCCTGAGTTTAGCTTGTTTGCATGTTTAAAAAAAATCAAAGTCTAGGCCTAATATGTTTAAAAGTCTGACCTGTTAGCATATTTAAAGACATGTTATACTATATAATATTAAAATAGATCATCATGTCTATATTTAAACAGACTAGTATTCCTACTTTTAATTAGACTATTCTAACCATTAAGATATATTTTATATTAAAATTATATATATAATAATATTACTTATATTATAATATGAATAATATATGTTGGTCTGTTAGGTTTAATAGACTTTTTGGATGACTAAGACATGGTATGTTAAAGTAAATAAGTTTTTCAAGAAACATGAGTCTGTCCTGTTTATGGGAAAAAACCTAACTTAACTTATTATAAGCTAGATAATATACCCCTGATAGGTAGTCTAACATGTTTCCACCGTTATACAACACCCAAAATTTGTCATGATTTATATGTACAAGTTGCCATGTGAGACTCATGTGGTTGTGTTGCATGACCTTTTATTTAGATCGGGTCTTAGGAACATTATTGCATCTTTTATTTTCACACCTAAGTTTTGATTTTGGAAATGCATAAAACCTTGTACATGTTTTCACATTTCAAGTTACGAGGGGAGATCAAAGAGGGAAAATTAACAAGGATAGAGCTTAAACTATTAGGTATTGTCATGTTCTTCACTCTCAATGCTGCATGTGTTCATTAATTAGTTTTCATGGTCCAAATATTTGGTTAGGAACATATGTATTCTTACTTGAGGAACATAAATTTATTGTCATAAATCATGTCTCAAATCTTGTCTCATAACGATGAAACTATATTATGTTAATTAGAAAATTTAAACATTCATTATTTTTTTTTTCTGTTTTTGTTTCATTGTCATTCACACAAGATATTATTTAAGACTTCATATCTTTGTTCACACTAAGACAATGTTGGGCAAGATTTGATGCACCAAATTTTACAATGCCTTCAAATTTCACAATTTTATTACTTCTATTTTTTAGTTTTAATTACAATCTTGATCATTAATCACTTTTCATTATGATTTTTTTCTTTCAAACCGGATGTATTCTCACTAGAGACAATTTTGCTCAAAGAATATTTAACAATGGCTTCAAGTTTCACGATCTTACTGAAATTTTATTTTATTTTAGTCACGATTAGAATGTTGTAATTGTCTCAAATGTATTGGGCATTTTAAAGAAATTAAAGAAAAATATAAATAAGAATAGATAACATCAATTACATTTTATTCAGTCAACCAAATAAATATAATTATCTTCACTCTTCTAATTAACATTGTTATTTTTTTTCGTGACAAGACACTGCGGGAAGAAAAAACTGCAAGATCCAAATTTTCTTAATTAATAGTTGACTGTTCGTTACTCGTATTATTTATTGAATTATTAACACAAAGTCAACAAAAGACAATGTGGTCAAAAATAAGAGAAAGTAGTATGGTTAATACAATAGCAAAATATATAATTAAAGAGTAAAACTCAAAAGGATAAAAAAGATATAGAAAAATGATTCATAGTCTAAACACATAAATCAAACCTCTCTTGCAATAGATTAACCCTTTTAAGGTTAACTATATTCATTATCATTCATATCGAGGAAAATAATAACGATTCAGTCAGACTGGACGTCTTGAGTATTCAGGTTGGAACTCTTCAGGAATCTAGATGGAGGTGATTTGGAACCACCAATGGAGGTAGCTAAAGATGTTCTTTGATGATCAAGTGAGTAAAACCGTAGAGGTAATGCCCAAGAACAATAAATGAGATATGAGGAGTAAGAAGAGAATACAATGAATAATAATAGAGTTTCTAAATGATACATCATATTGATGGAGACCCCTATTTATAGTGTTTGAGTTGACTGATGTGGCCCTAAAAAGTACTATTGACATGATCGACCATCTTGATGTGGCTTTGATAGAACCATACTTTGTACATAGTTGACTTGTAACATGTGGCGGACCTGACAACTATATTGTAGTCTGTCTTTGTCATGTGGCATGAGAGTATGTGGGATTTACAAGGTGACGTGTCAGTGCGTTGTCGGCAACATGTCATGTGGGAAGTGGTCTTGGACCCGATCTAGAATATTCGGCCATGAATGTGCTAGCTTCCAGACAAACTCCTTAGTTAGTCGTACTCAATTTTACTTAGTCGATTATGTGACTACCTTTGAATAGTTCCCGAATAACCGATGAATACCTTTACAATTTTATCAACTAGATATACATGTTCATTATTCATCTTACTTTACTATTTTGCCTTATCTCAAATATAAGCACCAATTAAATGCGAATATGATCTGAAAAATATAGTTTATTTCTAAAATCTTATGTGTCGATTTCACTTTATTAAAAAAACTCACCAACCAGCCGACACAAGAATTACAAAAGACAAAAATATTGAAGTCAAAATCTTTGTCAGTACCATGCCATTTAATTTAAGGAAAATCAAGTCCCATTTTGCTTGAGTCTAGTGCAAAAAGAATCTTAAATGTTTCACACTATGATTCCATATATTTCGTGACCTTTTTTCCCTTTTAAATATTATATATATATATATATCAATACTATGAACTAGGACTTCTCACAAGATCTTTGGACTCACATTATTACTTCAAAAAGTTATGTCTTTTAATTGATATATATTAACAGGAAAGTTATATAAATTAAGATTTCTATTACATTATCTATCATTATTAATTAATAAATAAAAAATAATACAAATAAATAGTATATGAGATAATTTTTTTATCTTTTATACCAAAATCACTACTTTAATGTGATGACAATATAAGAGCCCTTCTTAAATAGCTCTCTTTTCAAGAAAGAAAATTAATTGTAATTTATTCGCGTGTTAGAAATCCAATATAATAGCCCTTCCCTCGCCTAACTAGTAAGATAAATAATAAAGTATAAAAAATTATTGTAATTATTATAAATAAATAAAATTAAGTTATGAAAGTTAATTAGGAAATAGACAATTAATTATATTTTTTAATCTATTGCCTACAAACTATATTATATGGGAACCCTGGTAGTAATTTGTGTGATTTTATTCCTTTAATAGCAAGCAACAATATCATATATTTTTTGTTTTGTTGGAAATAATTTATTACCAAAAATATTAGCAGCTGAGCATTTAACTCACCGTTAGTCATGGATCCTTGTTGGTCCTACGTTCAATCTACTCAACGTTCCCTTAATTTTTTCGAAGGGTTAAAAATTCGATTCTTGTAATAATATTTGTTCAGAGAAGCGGATATAGATACATTATAAATAAGATTAACTTTGTTTTAGTTATCGTTAATTTTGTTTGCTAATGTGATGAATATAGTCTCAAGTGTCTCTTTCAAATCTTGCAATGTGAATATTAAGTTTCTCTTTTTATCTGTGTCACGTAGCATATTTATTAGATTGCACCATCTAGTTGAATTGATTTAAGGATTGTATATGTATATATTAATAGTATGATTGTATTTTATATTGTCAACATATTATCACATATTAATTATTATTAACTCTTAAATAAAAGTAATATAAGTCAACAATGATAAATGGTATATTGTCAGTGTAAAAAAAACTTTATAATGACATGCATATTAAAGATTTAAATGTGAAACATATAATCAATTGTATAATGTTAAGGTTTTATTTTGAGACCAAATTAAAAGTGCAATATTTATGATCCGGTAATATAAAGATTTATACATGAATAACGCATTATTCATCCTTCATTTGAATTATTTTTTCTAAAAAGTCAATAATAATTAAAAATTAACGGCAAATAATGCAGTAACAATATAAAAACTCTTATATTATCAATGCATAGATATTTTACTCCAAAATCGGTTGATAACGAAATTAGTAATTTGAGAAATATTTAAATCATTGATGGGATAATTAGACAAATAATATGAGTTATACTTTACAATATCTTCATCCATAGAAATCTGCTAGATAATACTATAAATTACATTTAATTCAAGATAAAATTATATTTTTTGATCCCAGTAGAGAAGAAATTGGACTCTAAATTTAATATAAGTCTATAAACCAATTTTATCTTCAAGAATTAAACAATAAATTTTATAGTTTTGATATGATTCTTCAAATTATAAATTTCATATGTGGACCCTTTTAAATTTAATTTGATTTAACAATATGATTTTACATGTTATACACTCAAGCGTTCTCACTGCAACTCATTTGCTTTCATTTGTTGAATTATCACTCATAACAATATGCTTCACTATTTAGGAGTAAAATATTTATATGTTGACAGTATAAATATTTATATATATATAATTATATCATTTATTATTTATTTGATTTATTTTTTAAGAGTTATTGATGATTAAATATGAATAATGAATAATACAATAATAATATATAAAAACATACACAATTGATGTATAATATTTTTCTCAATATATAATTGTCTAAGATTGCAAATCGTATTTCAAACTTATCAAAGATATGTAAATTATGTCATCTTCACCTCATTTAATATGGTCTAAATATTCGGCCACATGAGAGTGATGGTGTTCAGCGTCGACCATGTTGCATAAGGCCCATTTATTCTTCTAATTTTCGAAGGTACGCAGTTTAATTAAGAGTTATGATATATTTTCTTACGAATTTTTTTATCTATAAGAAAGTAATAATATATAGATAAAAAAGTCATTTTTTGACACGTGTCATTTTTCTAATGATATATGAGAATTTATAAGAGAATATATAATTTCCCTTTACTTTGTTACGTTTTATATTATAACTTTATTACCAGCTTACAGAAATTATAATTTTTGTGATACATTGATGATTGTATTGTTGTAGACTTCTAGGCATTAATATTATTTACATATAATTAGATTTTTATATAAATTAAGAACCACTCACACTAGATCTAGAAAATGTGAGGGCTAAGTGTAATGTTATTGTATAGTAGATAGTTGCTTGTAGATTAAGTAACATATAGATATTGATGTTGGTGATTATAATCAATATCAAAAATTGAATTTTCTAAAAGATAAGACAATAATTATAAAATTATTTTTAAATACAAAGAGTACTTTAGTCCACTAATCAAGTAAGAGTATAGTAAAAGCTCATGATCTAAGACATAAATATTTATCGATCTGAATCCACAAAGTGAGAACTCTTAAATGCAAACTACAATTATCTAGATATATGTTCCTAATGTTATATATTTCTACTATATATCACAATGAAGCATTTATTACAATTAATGGCATAGCAGTCTCTAGTAGCTAGATAATAGAAATCTCATCAAATTCATTAAAATAAAGAGAATAAAGAATCTGAAGATAAGTTATATCCTTCTGCCAGTAAAATTTAAAATAATGACATGTGTTATATATAATTATTTTCTACGAAAATATTTCTAAATTTAAACTAAACAATACATGTGATATACTTTTATTGGTTGGATGAGATAAATTATTTTCTAATATAAGAAGATATTTTATTTTCAAAAAAATAATAATCATTTCAATACTAGAGAGATAAGTTTTTGTGAAAGTAAAGAATAATTTTCATATTTTACTTTAAAATAGTAAAATAGTAAATAGAATAATTTTCATATTTTACACTTAATTTTGTCACTTTTGTACCAAACTCATTGAAAAATTACATACCCTATCAAAGTCAGAGTCTGAACACTTTGAATTGGACTTGTTTCTTGGCATAATAAAATTAATGATGATTGAGGAGAGAGAATATACAAGATTCCATGATGATGATGCACATATATAAGGATAAAAATTATTGATTGAAATTTTAAATATGCAAATTATTTTTATGTGTAAAATAACACTTTTATCATATATATTTTTTAATGTTATCTTCCTAGCTACGATGTATAATTAGAGTATCTCTTTCTTGCTCAATCAGATGTTAGTTTAGTAATTTAAGACTCCGTTGAATTCCAAGTTGATTAAAAAAGTTAAGAATTCAATTTATAGCAGAGATAACCACATACTCTAAAATGGATTAGTTCTTTGTACATAAAGTGATGAATACGGTAAAAGAGTAAATACTCATTTTAGTCTCTCATATTTTTTGACCTCACCAGTTTAGTCCTTCAAAAAAGAAAATACCTAAAATGGTCCATAAAAATTTCAAATGTGAGTCAAATTAGTCATTTTTAGCATGTTTTACAACATTTGGCAGAGACTAATTTGAGCAAAAAAATGACTAATTTGACTCACGTTTGAATTTTTTGGACATCATTTTATGTCTTTTCTTTTTTTGAATGACTAAACTGGTAAAGTCAAAAAATATGAGAGACTAAAATGAGTATTCACACACAAAAAAAAACTCCTTGTTAAATTGTTTAAATGCAATTGGTCACTGTAGGAAGTACTATATTACTAATAAAATAGTTGAAACCGCGTAGGTTGGGAAATCTACACTATCTCCATGAGACATGTGATGAGTCTCCTCTTCAACCATCTTGCTTTTTAATAAACACTTCCACTCTTATTCCATTCACTTCCCTACTCTTATAAGACCCCATAAACTAGTGAATCTATAAAATAAAACCATTTTCACTACTCCTATTATTACTCTATCTATACACACTCTCTCCCTAAATTGATATAAAGTTGTGGGTAAGGGCCAATTATCTCTACTCTATTGTACATTTAGATCTTGAAGGAAACTAAGCCTATATTGGTTTCACAAATGGCTCCAATCATGTACCTTGGTTTCAAAAAGGTACTCTTTCTTTATGTTGTTTTGTTTGCTTTTGTTTCTCTTTGTTTTAGTGCATACTTGGAATCAAATCTTGAGAGCAAAATGTTATCTACTAGTACTAGTAGTAGTAGTGGTGTGATTAGAAGAAAAATGTTGGAGTTGGAGGATGAAAAAGAAGAAGAGTTTGTGCAACCATTGAAGAAGAAATCAACCAAAAACAACAACACCAAGTTAATCAAACCCAACAACTTGAAAAACCAAACCAAAATCATCAAATTCAATAATATTATTTCCTCCAAAAACCAAACCAAACTTACCAATAAGACCAAAACCATTCTCACCGACACTCATGAGTTCAAGATCAAGAAGCTCAATTCCACAACCATTAAGATCAAGAAGCTAAATTCCACAACCATTAAGATCAAAAAGCTTAATTCCACTTCAAAGCTAAAACCTTTCACCAATTCCTCAAAATCTAGCACCACCCCATCTTCCATTTCTACCAATTCCACCAAGACCAAATCATTGGATCTCTTGAAAACCACAAAAGACAACAAAGACAAGAACAACAAGTTAGATCTTGAAAATGAAACAACATCATCAAAATTGAAGACAAACAAAGAGAACAAGAAACAAGTACAACCTAGTTGGATGTTTGAACAAGATGAAGATGATTTAGATTTTTCAGAATTGAAAGATCTACCAATCAAGTTTCAACAAACATTACTCCCTGATCTAGAGAAAATCTCAAAATCTTCAACAGATTACATAACAAAAGCCAACAAAGAAATCACAAAAGGGTTTAAACCTTATGTTGGTAACAAATATGCACCAACTATAGCAACCTTATTATCATGTTTTTTTGCATTAATACCCTTACTTTTTGTGTCACTCCTTTTCAATAAAATCAAATCTTATTTCTCTTTACAAAAACTCTTAATCTTCATCCAAGCCTATCTCTCTATATATTTTTTCATTCTATTCCTCTCTTCTTTAATCACTGGACTTGAACCTCTTAGATTTTTCTATGCAACTTCACAATCCACTTATCTATGCCTTCAAGTGCTTCAAACTCTAGCTTATGTTTTTTACCTTTTGTTACTATTAATGTACCTTGTTCTAGTTTTCTCCACTGATTGTGGGCTGGGCTCAAGATTCTTGGGCTTGGCCCAAACTTTTGTGGGCTTTTCTATTGGGCTTCATTACTATGTAATGGTGTTTCATAGGGTTGTGTTAAGACAAGGTCCTAAAACAAATTGGAAGATGCATGGGATTTATGCAACATGTTTTTTTCTTATTTGTTTCCTTGCTAATGCTGATAGAAGAAAGAAGACTTATTTGGAAGAAGGTGGAGAAGAAGGGAAGAAGAATTAGCTTTTATCTATATATAAGCTTATAATTTTGCTTTTTTCTTTTTGCTCTTTTCATTTTATTATAGATTAAGATTAAGGAAAGGAAATAACTTAATATTGTTCATGTAATGTTGTAAAAGCTGCAAGGCTTTTGGCTTATAAGTTGGTCAGCATTAATTCAGATTCGTTTCATAAATAAGTTGAGTTGTTCAAAATATAGTATATACTATATAATGAAAATGAATTATTCTGGGTCCTGATTTTGCTGGAATTATATTATTTCTTAGCTTTTCGGTTTTTATTTTATTTGTATTATGCTTTATGTTTATACTTTATAGTGTAGAACCTAGTATATATTATTCATTGTTAATTAAGTTGGTCCATATTTTAGCACCTTTTTATTTGGTATGTACTATTTCTCAAGCAATATCTTGGTAGATAATTTTAATACTTACGCTAAGATTGTGTTGAAGTTTATAAATAAATTGTTAATTAAATTGGTCGACATTTTAACACCTTTGTTTTATTTGACACTCAGTTGAACTTTATAAATAAATAAAAGTTAGGGGTGGGCAATATGGGCTAGCCTGACCATGCCTTGTCTGATCTGTCTTTAGCTCGCTAAAATATGGGCTGACCCATACCTTATTGTTAAAATGACTTAAAATGTCAGCTCAACCCATATTTGGCAGGGCTGGCGGGTCGGCGGCTTGACCTGCTTTGGTCTTCAAGAAACACATTTATAATCAACTCACTCACAATTTAAAAAATAAATGATTATCACGCCTCATAAATGTCTTTTAAAACAAAAAATCACAAACCAAAGTCCACAATAACATATTATCTTAGTTTAAAACTTGTAAGTTCTAAATAAAAAACTAACATAGTCTTAAATTTTTAGACTTTGTTCCAAAATAAAGCTTCTAACTCATAAGTTCACAATAATACGAGTCTATCCACCCTGCCTTTAGCCCACCAAAATATAAGTTGGTCTAACCCTTATTACTAAAAAAGCTCAAATCCCTAGTCTGACCCATTAAAAATATCAATCCTTTCAAACGGACTGACCCTTCGGACCAAATCCATATTATCATCCTAATAAAAGTTGTTGTATGGAATCTCTCTTTCCTTTTTTTTTGACTTTTACCTATGGAATCTCTTTCACTCCTAAACACTGTTTTGGAAACCATGTTTGTGTACTTCAGTTATTCCATTTGTGTTCACTTTCCGATACATGAAAACATCTTTTTTTCTAAGACAATTTTTTTATTCTCCTTAAACAATATCCTTGAGACAAATATTAATATTTCCTCTAATTTGCAATTTTAACTTTCATTTGTTGAAAAATACTCCTTCTTCATATAATAACTTACTTTCTAGTTTAACCTTTTAGCAATTTGTACTCTCATATTCATCATTATTATTATTAGGGATGGGAATAGACTTGTATACTACCATTAACAAATTTTATTTGCGTGGAGAAGAACTTGTAAAGCTATGTGACAAACATTTCCACATCATTAAAATAACAATATAAAAATACAAAAAAATACTTAATTGTTATCAATGTTATTTATTATTGCTTTATTTGGTTGACAAGAGAAAATAAGAAGAGAGAAATAGGTGAGAAAGAGAAAGATATGAGAAAAATAAAGAGAAGAATCAGAGTAAATTTTTATGATGTTTGGTATAAGAGAATAAAGAGAGAAAATGAATAGAAATATATATTTTCTTCTTTTACTCTTCAATCATCATTTATTATCAAATAAAATAAATACAATTGAAGGATGAATGACTATATATAAATCTTTACACTATCAGTACATAGATATTACACTTTTAAAACAAATAAATAGAAAATTTTGAGGGTATATTTAACCTTTCAAATAAAATCACCATCTCTCTTGAGGGTCTCACACCTTTTTTACTCTGTCTTCTCTCTTTCCCCTTCACAACCAAAGAGCAGAAATCTTCACTTTCTCTTCAATCTCTCTCACTCATTTCTCTTCACTTTAATTCTCTCGTACCAAACAAATCAAAGCTATATATCCATGTAATACTAATCAAGAATATAAAAATCTATGAAGGCTACGTCATGGGTGGAGAGTAGAGGCAGTATAGTAGTTTACATGTGTCGGTGCCAAGTAAAGTGGTCAAGTTGGTTTGACCCAAAAAAATAATATATGTAAAATCGGTGTATGAATTTTATAGATTATCATTCATCATTCATATTTAATTATATTTGACTCTGGAAAAATAATAATATAAAGAAATGATAGATAATATAATAACCGTGTATAAAATAATATTGTTGATCATACATGTACGACTTTAATTTTAATATGTAGATAGTGTTGAGAATCCTTCATAATTGATGTGAAAGCAACACCAATAAATCTTGGTAGATGAACTATTAAGTAATTCAATGATGGTTATTCCAAGGTCTTGAAATTATTCTTTGACTCTTGAGAACTTTGAAGTCTTAACTTAGAAAGTTTGAGTAACATTTTTTAAAGTGTCTTGAAATTATGACAATAATTTAATTCCCCACTATGTCTTTATGATGAAGTCTTCCTCTCATTCAATATATATATGGGACTTGTGAGGAATAAATAAAACAAACAAGTGAGAAACAACAACATAAAGAGAAAGTGAAAAAGTTTATATCCACTTAGTGTGAGATTTGTATTCCCAATGAGATACTAGAGAGAGTTTGTATTTTCATCTTTTTTGGTTGAGATTGAGTGATATCCTCTTAATAAGAGATAATCAAATATTGTAATCTTACTTTCTATAGTAGAGATATTTTCTGGGTTAGGTTTCATGATTGTTTCAATCTCATATTGAGAAGGTTTTTCCACGTTAAAATTTTTGGTGTTATTCTTCTACTCTTTTCTATTTTCTTTACCTATTTGTCACTTCAACAAGTACCCATTTTATATCACACATAAGGAAAAATGGTTCTGAATTTCCCAACCGATAATAACAAGAATAAGGATTTTGCTATCCGATTAGATGCAAAATAGCTTTCAATGGAAGTGATTTCTATATCATGTTTACCAATATCCACTCTTCAAAGCCAAACACTACCTAATTACTTAGAATCATGCTACCCTATTTCCTTCATAGCTGTTTACTTTGATTTAATTTTTTTGATTTGGTTCTTTTCCACTCTCCTAATTTTACTAACTATTTGTGTTTGATATTGTGGATAATAGAGGATAAAAAAGGAAGGCAATTAAAAAAATGAAATGAAGGAAGTAGTAAATGAGTCATTGTGCCTCACTTTTGTATCTGTACATCTTGTAGGTAAGAAACTAATCTCTTTCGAGATATATGATTATTTATCCTAAAAAGTGTTACTCATAAGAATCGAACATTTGACATTTGGCTTGGTAAAATACTTAGGGATCCACCAAATCCTTAAACCATTGTATCAATGTCTTATTGTTACCTTTTCTTTTTAATGAGCTTAAGTGAGCTAGGTTTTATAAGTTCAATAAAATTAAGGAATAGCTCACCAAAAGATTACATAAATATTTAATAGTACCCATCAACAAATTCTTATATTATAACAAATATTCTATTGCTCCATCTAATAAAATTAAAAAATGTAAATAAAGGAAATTAATTGAGTAAAATGGGGTGAATATTTCTCCCTTACCCTAAGTTGATACCAACAAAGAAAAATAGTTTTTTTTTTAATTTTTCCTTACCCTCCTATAGTACATAGCCTTAACTTTTCTTCTTTTTGGGGGGCAAAACAAGACAAAACATTATCATAGGAAATGAATAGTAACATAAGCCCATTTTACCATAACAATCATTTAGAACTAGTGAATCAAAACACATACATCATGGGATAGAACAAAGACAACATCTATATTTGATGTGTTGTGGTCCTTTGGGATAAGGTGGGTTCCTTCCACACGTTTTGGAAATGAACACACATGATTGGCCTATAGTAAGTTGCATTATTCATGAATTGTGTTTTTTTGTTGGTACTATCAAGGGAATCCACCACCATATGAGTAGGAAATTAATCACTTTCGAAATGTTTGGTTGCCCCTCTCAACAAGTGTCGTTCTTAGGAATCGAATCATTGACATTTTGGTCATTCTGAAAATCTAGCAAAATCTTATACTACTAGACTAATACCTTGTTGCTAAATGTGTTTTATTGAATGGTAAGTTGCATGAAGTACTCTTGTTTATCATAACAAAAAGAATCTCAAGTGTTAGGTTCTATAGGAATGGAATTGAGTGGGAATTTGGGGAATGGGCTCAGGTTTGGGCTTGATTGGTCTTATGTGAAAGCCCATTCCGAAAATTGAGCTAATAGGTTGAATATATTCTTAATTCACTTTTACCATTTTCATTTTTTTTGTTTCCCACATGTATCATGGCACTAGAGGCAATCCTGTCCGAGCCGAGAACACCCGCAGGTATATGGGACTAACTCTTCTAGTGGACATTTTTTCCATCTACAAGATTCGAATCTGAGACCTTGCTTAAGGGGAATCAAACATTTACCATTCTCATTTGATTGTAGTACAAATGTCAAACATGTGAGGGAATTTTATACTATACCAATATGGCCAATAGAAAAAAAAATGTACAAACTGATAGAGTATAAGATTTATACATTATTATTGTATCATTTATCATTGATATTTAATAATTATTAATTTATTGATATGTAATGATTGTGTATAAATCTTTATGTTGATAGTGAATATATATTTTACTCGATGGCTAAATACCCATTACAATTAAAATTTGATTAGGAAAATGCAGTCTTTTTTTTAATCAGAATTTTTAATATTATTTTAGGGTGCATGGTTTAGAATTTTAGGTTGTAAAGGCGCAAGGTGTAAGGTTTAGTGTGTAATTAAATCATATTTTTAGAAAAAAAGTGATTAAATAAATGGGTGATGAGTATAATTTAGTTAAACACAATATGATATATTGTTGAGACAAATCCAAATAATATAAGAATCAATGTCCCGTCATTATTTTTGTTGTTATAAAATATACAAATAATTATAAGAAGATATTGTTTAAATCACTCTTATATTATTTTGTAACTAACCAACAAAATAAAGATGTATTAACTTTTATACTATTTGGATCCGTCTTCGTAATATATCATATTTTTTTAAACTTAATTACATACATCAAGTTTTATATTTAAAAAATTACAGTTATATCTCAGTGGTGGTCGGTATAGTGTAGTGTAATTTAGTCTTGTATTTATAATTTTTAGTATCGAATATCTTCTCATCCCATAATTAAGAAACCAATATCTATAGCTGTCAATCCCAATATGTCGATTATAAGATCGAACTTTAACACTATTGTCTTTTTAGAATCTGATGTTATATGAATAATTAAGTTCACCATTCCTTCACGTAATCAAATAAATGATGTGGTTAGCATAACAAAACAATAATGAAGATTTAACCCTAAAAGCTTAGGTATCAATAACTATAATCCTTTATTAAAAAAAACCGGAAACCCAAACCGATACTGAACCGGGTTTTTTTCCATCTAACCCATCTCAAATATCTCCATTTCTCAATTCATTTTTTCGGTTTTCTTTTTCTCTTCGATTCTCTCAACTATTGTTACGATCGCCACACTAGGTTTTCTTCAAATCTCATATTTCTGATTTCTCTATTTCAATTCCACACGTTATTTCATTCTTTATTCTTCGATTATGTCATAATTGAGTTTTATTTTATTGTTTATTCCAATTAGTGTAATTTTGTTGCAGATTTTGATCGTTGCTCCATAATTTTTTACTTGAATAAGCGGTTTGTGATAAACGTTTGGTGGTAGTGATTATAGAGGTAGAATTTGATGTGTTATAGAGTGATGGAGCATGCTTGCTTAACACTATCTATATAGCAAGGTTAGACAAATTTTGATGTGTTATAGAATTTGATGTGTTATTGAGTTATTCTTCTTTTATGAAAACATAATCTGGAATTCAGCTTCTAGAATAAGAAGTTTTTCTTTCATTTCTGTACCGAAATGTTTCTGTCAAAATCATTTTTAGAGAATCACTTTTTTTTTTTTATAGAATAAATAAGGGTGAGCCTCGAGCTACCTGTAAAGTTGGTGCCTTGTGACCTGATCAAATCCTGAAAATTTTCTCTTTACTTGTGGGTGCGAGAATCAGACTGCACACATTTGGGCTCCTCAGAGTTTCAGGCAGCGGGCCACCCTTACTTTTTTCTTGTTGAGAATCGGGCCCACATGACACATTTTTTGATAGGCAAATGTTACTATGTTTTGACTGAGACTCGAACCCACAACCTTCTTCGCTCAATTCCTTAAACCCTTTCACCTTAGCCATTAGACCATCTTATGACTCCCCAGGCCCATATGAAGCATTGACACTGATGCAAGTACTGGATATGATACAAATTCAATATGTCAATACACATTCTTGAAAAACACAATATAGATATGTTTGAGATACTACAAATATACTACGATTATGTCCATGTAGTATTTGACATGCATATATAGATAAATCTGGAGTTTTCACCATGTGACTTGGAGGTCATGGGTCTTAGTCGTGGAATCAGCTTTTGTGTAAGTGCACGGTAAGGTTGCGTACCATTGACCCATATAGTGGGTTTGACCCTTCCTTAGGCCCCATACTTTGAGCTTTCTAGCATGAAGTTGCCCTTTGCCCATTTTTAGTTTGACATGTATGTGGGACCCTCATTGTTGTGAGGGGCATGGAGTGCTTAAAGAATGCTTTGTCCAAATATTTATAATGACTGCAGTTCTGGTTGCTGATATATCATTTTTGCGTGGAATTTAATGTTTGCTAGATTTTCTCGCTCCTGACTATAAGAGGAGCAATCTCAACTCTTGAACTTTTTGGTAAGGGAGAGGACAGGTTAATCTTCTGCTATGCCTTCCCTTCAGCTGTTGCAACTAACTCAGCATGGCCAGAGTTTCCTGGCTTCAAGGAGGTATTGACTTTTGCTCTATGTGTTTCTCCTGGTGATGTTTAATCTCATATCGATGTTGAAGTGACTTACCCTTTGACTAAATTTGTGTGTCTACTGACCTACCACATTTAGTTTGCAATTTAGTCATCTATTTTATTCATAATGCCCACATAAGTTCCAAAAAGTGCATGGATTTCACCCAGTTGGAGAATTTTTTTATCGCATTCTCTTCATGTAAGATGGAATACTTAATGCTAAAAGACATGAGAACTGTAAAGAAATTACAGCAGTACTTAAGACTTATACGAGTTATATAAGTTCCATAAAAAAACTAAATAGATGGGATGAGACAATGCTTATACTATTCCAAAACCTATATGCTAAATAATCTCAAAACTTCTAATGCTTGTTTTAGTTTAAACTCTTAGAAACTGGTGGTAATTATAAAAAATTGCCATTAGAATTTGGACCGTACAGACTTGCATTCCTCATTGTTGTTAATGACAGGAAAACATTACTACTTGCAACTGGTATCTTAGCTGCTGGTGGAGCAGCTGCATATATGCAATCAAGGTTTAGAGTTAGTAAACATGATTTATTAGGCCATTGCAATGGGCACAACAATGGTAAAGAAGTCACGAAGGATGGTATTGAGAAGGATGCTGCTGCATCAAAAAATAAACAAAAGAAAGGGGGTTTGAAATCACTTCAAGTCCTTGCTGCAATTCTTCTATCTGAGATGGGCCAATTAGGTGCAAGGAACCTTTTAGCTTTAGTTGGCGTAGTGGTAAGCTGATTTTATTTTGGATGATTATGCCTTATGCTTTCCTTCAATATTTTATACAAAATTATTATAATTTATTATGTATTCATCATGGTATTTGACTAATTGACTCCCATCAATTCAAAAGTACGATTATGGAATCAATTTTTTTTTACATTGCGAAGCCTCGCCTGCCTGGGAACATGTTATGTTTCATAAAGGATTTTATTCTATACTAGTTGTTGGACTGGGAAATGTGATTACAACAGTAATTACTACATGGTCTGGAAGGGAAGACATGATGCTTTGACAGGGATCGGGATAAGAGCATATGTCTCGGTTCTGATCTTTAATATATATGGTTTGGATATACTATTGTGTATACTTATATATCTATGGCATATAAGCTTGCTCAGACCGCAGTAGAATGTATTTTGCAGTTGCCTACCTGTAGGAATGTGAGTGCTTATATCTGTATGTACACATGATTGTGTAAGTAAATGAAATTGAGGGGAAAATGAAGACGGGTAATTTTATTTGAATATCAAAACCTCAAGAGACTTCTTAGTTTTGTATGCAAACAGGATATGAATATCAGAATATGCAATACACGGAAATTATTGGTTGATCCCTGAAGAGATAAATAATAAAGATTTCAAATCAATGGCATTTATCATTTCATTTTTTTGCAGGTGCTGCGAACTGCTTTGAGCAACAGGCTAGCAAAAGTGCAAGGCTTCCTATTTCGTGCTGCTTTTCTACGACGCGTGCCATTGTTTTTCCGGCTAATTTCAGAAAATATTCTTTTGTGCTTCCTCTTATCAACCATCCAGTCGACGTCAAAGTACATATCTGGGACTTTGAGTCTGCATTTCAGAAAAATGTTGACAAAGCTTATCCATTCCCACTATTTTGAGGTATATTGTTGAATTGCATGTGAATGCTTATTCTATTTTTAGGTTGTTTATGTTTAATTACTGGTCAACTTATATTCTTAGTTCCAACTTTCGTATGAAGTGCAGTATTTAGTTGTCAGCTTTCTTCATTCCCGGGTCTATTGTTTTTCTCATTTTTCATTCTTCTTTTTTTCACATGTTTATTTGCCATGTCTTTTTTCTTATCTATTTGCAATATTTGAAAATTACTCTGTAATATTTTTAGAATTTGCCTGTTGGTGTCTTAAGGTCTATAGCTGCTAAAAGAAATGGATAGTAGTTGTCATTAATGACTGTTAATCTTCTGGGTGCAAGAATTTAAACTGCCAATAATATAGTTTTGAAAAAGGAAAAATGGTCTAATATTACAGCGGTTATTTACTGCCATAGCTTTAAGGTCTTGGTCTGGTCTTGAACAGGACCACCCAGATACTTTTTTCTATTTCTTATTGCATAAGTAGAAGTTAACCCAGAATGTTCTACTTTCTCCACAAAGAAGAGTAACTGCCCAGTGTCCAATAAATTCTTTTAAATTCCAATTGTGCAATGCCAACTTTGGTTGTGTGTGTGAATAGTAGTCTTAATTGGCTTGATAAGCCTATAGGTTCTGTTTTAATACTCTATTTACTATGGGTTTCTGTTTATCATTTACTTTGATTTCAGAACATGGTGTATTACAAAATAGCACATGTTGATGGTCGGATAACTAACCCAGAGCAAAGAATTGCCAGTGATGTGCCAAAGTTCTGTACAGAGTTGAGTGAAATTGTACTGGATGATTTAACAGCAGTAACTGATGGACTTCTATACACTTGGCGGCTGTGTTCATATGCTAGCCCGAAATATGTCTTCTGGATATTGGTAACTATGTAATTGAACTGTACTTTTTCGTTGATTTCTCATTAACCATTGCTATCCATATTTTTTGACTTGTTGCTCATGGGTGGAGGCTATTTAGAACTTAGATAAGGTGTTCGAATCAGTGCTTGTCTTCTCAATACCCTCTTCTGGCATTTTCAGGCTTATGTACTTGGAGCTGGGACTGCAATCAGAAACTTCTCTCCCTCATTTGGGAAACTTATGTCCAGAGAGCAGCAATTGGAAGGAGAGTACAGACAGCTTCACTCACGGTTAAGGACTCACTCAGAAAGTATCGCATATTACGGTGGAGAGAGGAGAGAAGAATCTCATATTCAACAAAAGTTTAAGGCCTTGGTTAGGCACATGAAAACTGTGCTTCATGACCATTGGTGGTTTGGCATGATTCAAGACTTTTTGTTGAAATACCTTGGTGCTACTGTTGCTGTTATTTTGATCATTGAGCCTTTCTTTTCTGGTCATCTAAAACCTGATAGTTCAACTTTAGGGCGTGCAGAGATGTTGAGCAATCTAAGATATCATACTAGTGTCATAGTTTCCCTATTTCAGTCTCTAGGAACGCTTTCTATCAGTGCAAGACGGCTCAATCGTCTCAGGTATAAATGATCTTCTGTTTTTGTAATTTTTAGAAGTTGATATTAGAGGCTTTTATTGGTACCCTGCATGCCTCGTGCAATTTCTTCATTTTGTCTGCCTACATGCTCTGACCTATCTGTATGTGCTACAGTGGGTATGCCGATCGCATTTATGAGTTAATGGCTGTATCAAGGGAGCTAAGCTTGGTGGATGAGAATCCTTCACTGCAAAGAAAGGGAAGTAAAAATTGCATAAGTGAAGCTAACTACATTGAATTTTCTGGAGTCAAGGCAAGTAAAATCTATTCAACTAACTATTACTGTATTATGTTCGTCATGTTTTAATAGTTACCTGCACCCTAATTCAGGTTGTGACCCCCACTGGTAATGTCTTGGTGGATGATCTTACCCTTAGGATTGAGTCAGGCTCTAATCTTTTGATTACAGGTAGTCATCTAAACTCTCTTTTTGGTGGCTCTTCCCTTATTTTCTTGTCTTGGTTAAATTATGGTTGAAAGCTGATGTGTTTTTGTTTTATTTTCTTTTCTTTTAAGAGTCCTTCTAAATATTATTTGTGAAGGTTAATTTGACATTTTATTGATGATTCTTTTCCTGAAGGTCCAAATGGCAGCGGAAAGAGTTCGCTTTTCCGTGTTCTAGGTGGTCTTTGGCCATTGATATCTGGATATATTGTGAAACCTGGCATTGGCTCTGATCTTAATAAGGAGATTTTCTATGTACCACAAAGACCATACACTGCTGTAGGAACCCTTCGTGATCAGCTAATTTATCCTCTTACTTCAGATCAAGAGGTTGAACCACTTACAGATAGTGGGATGGTGGAACTATTGAAAAATGTAAAGCTCACAGCTAATCCCACGTCTTTCTTAATGTCACATGATTTTTTAGCAAACTGTATTTATATTTTGGTGCCTCTTTTCATTGGAATTTCATGTATATGTATTCTAGGTTGACCTTGAATATCTGTTGGACCGTTACTCACCTCAGAAAGAGGTAAATTGGGGTGATGAACTTTCGTTGGGAGAGCAGCAGAGGTTGGGCATGGCTAGACTTTTCTACCATAAGCCTAAATTTGCAATTCTTGATGAGTGCACAAGTGCTGTGACTACTGATATGGAAGAACGGTTTTGTGCTAAAGTTCGGGCAATGGGAACATCATGCATAACCATATCACATCGTCCAGCATTAGTTGCATTCCATGATGTGGTTTTATCCTTGGATGGTGAGGGAGGATGGAGTGTTCATTATAGAAGGTTGGAACCTTACTGTACTGTTAATCATTGTCTTACTTTAGCAGTATCTTTTTTGTTTATAAGATTCAGATTTATATTCCAGGGAGGACTCTTCTACTGAAATGGGGATTGATACGATGAAGACATCAGAGACAAAGCGTCAGAGTGATGCCAAGGCAGTTCAACGAGCATTTGCCATGAACAAAAAGGTTTAAATATTTTTAAAATTTGTTTCTTGTGATGCCTACATTGCTCATTATTTTAGACCGATTATGAAGAATTCCACACTTTGTTACCCTAGGATTCTGCATTCTCAAATTCAGAGGCACAGTCGTATATAACTGAGGTGATAGCATCATCTCCATCCACGAATCATTCTATTTCACCATCTGTTGTTCCCCAAATCCGTGGTAATACAAGGGTATTGCCCTTGAGGGTGGCTGCAATGTGCAAAGTCTTGGTGAGTACCTTTTGCAGATATTCTTTTATATTTTTTTACTGTGTTGTTGGATAACTTCCATGATAGTGATTAATATGGATGCTTTGTGTTTATCGTTTATGAAATTGAATATCTTAGATATTGATATATGGATGTGATTATTAAAAGCCCAAGCATCAACTCTTTAATCAAGTTCACTCCTACATACTATAGTTCTTGTTCTATAGGTTATTCATAGTGGCATTGCTTTTAGGTTGGTCTACTTACAGCAGGTTTTGTTCAGACTGTGGTTGGTTGGAAAATAATGCAATTGTAATTTTCTGCAAACGCATCACTGCAATCATAATTTTGTCTTCGTTCTCTCTTTATGCTTTACCTTTTTCAGTGATGCACTTCCAATCTTGTATTCAGCAGGATGAAATAAATGCAAATATGTACACGAATGTATATGAATTATGTCCTTTGATGTCTTACTATGTGGCAACAACCATTCTTATAGAAGGATGCACAATGTATGCATTTTTTGAGTTAATCTATAACTAAAATATAGTTTAGGTGCATCTTTCTGACGCACATTGCTTGCTTTCAGGTGCCCACCGTACTTGATAAACAGGGTGCACAACTGCTTGCTGTTGCTTTTCTTGTTGTCTCAAGAACATGGGTCTCTGATCGTATTGCATCACTGAATGGTATTTTCTCATCTTTGACTTTTCATTATTCTCAGTGTGTATGCAGATAATGTTAAAAGAGAATGCATTTTCAGGTACCACTGTGAAGTTTGTTTTGGAGCAGGATAAAGCGTCCTTTATTCGGTTAATTGGTCTAAGTGTTATCCAAAGTGCTGCTTCTTCTTTTATTGCACCTTCTATAAGGTAATTGGTACAAATCCATCTGGATTCTCCTAACCTTACTGGGGACTGATAATGCTATATGTTAACATATGGGTTGGGGCTCCTCCAAAGTGCAGCTTGTACTTTAGATCTAAAGTGCATGAATCTGGACCACATTCTGATGCAGATTCATTAATTAAGATATAATGATCTCCACCAGTCTTCAATTCCCCCAAAAAAAATTCTTATCCAACTATTTGATCTCAACCACTCATCATATTCAATGGTCTAGTTGGTGCACTTTAACCTGTAAAGTGCACTTCAGAGGAGCACACCCTTACATATTATTGCTGATGATATATATATATATATAATCTGTGTGTGTATGGATAGAAAAAACCATGAGAAGGATAAATAGATAGTTTAAACTTTAGAGCATTTAAATTGGGGCAAAAATTGAAATGGTTGGCATAATAAGGCTTCCAAGTAGCAAATTTGAGTAAATTTATCTCGTTCTTCAGACACTTGACAGCCAGGCTGGCCCTCGGGTGGCGTATTCGTTTGACACAACATCTACTCAAAAACTACTTGAGAAACAATGCGTTCTACAAGGTAATAGGATATGAATTATTCAACTGGTCTTTTCCTTCTCCTATTAATTTAACAATGTAAGCATTTTTTTACATTTGTGTTCGGATAATTAATTATTATTTGATAAATCACATTTATGTATCCACTGTATTATTTAATGTGGAACTTTTTCTTGAAATAATCGTTACTTTTTCTGCTGAAAATAAAGGGCAGATTCAAGAGTTTCGTGTTTAAGCATTCTGCTGCTTGAGATTTATATACAAAGATCAATGAATACTTCTCGTATTTACGAGAAAAATAATCACTGATTTTTACTCTCTCCAATAGTCCAATACTACATTTAACTCTTCTACTTCCTAAGTTATATTAGTTATATGGATCCAGTGTTGGTTGTTATTACCAGCACTAGTTCAACTGGTTTGAATGCTGATTGTTATTTCCAGCACCCCCCCAAGCTGGAGCATAAAGTTCAAATGCTCCAAGCATGTTGCAAATATAATGACTTTGAGGACCTTGAAGGGGTATAGTAAAGATGTCTTCTGATCGATCATTTGAGTTTATAAAACCTGTAATGATCTCCCAAAACAATATTTTCATGGATGAAATGACAATCAACCTCTATATGATTGGTTGTTCATGAAAGACCAGATTGGAAGCAATATGCAATGCTTGCTTAATTGTCACAAATCAACTTCATGAATCCTATCTCACAGAACTTCAATTCCCGAAGTATTAACCATGAGTTTGCATGTAGAAAGAGACATAGCTCAATACTCTTCTTCAACACTTGACCTAGAAACTACATTTTACTTATTCTGAGAGAAGTTTCACCAAACAAAAGCACAATATCCAGATTTCACCTTCTATCACTGTGAAAACCTGCCTAATCAGCATTAGCATAAAGTGCAGCATGTTGCTATAAAGCTTTTACTATCTGAATGGTCTAGGGAAGGGTTGGACCCACCGCGTGGGTCTAATTAGCATTGGCATAAGCACAATATCTGCATGGCCCCTGTTTTCATAGGTCAACCCCTTTCAGGGAGAACCCTTGACATGTATATCAAGATTTGTATCAACTGACTGAAAATACTAACATCAAAGGATATATCAACGTCAAAGGATATATCCTGCTTAGTTATGGTGTTATAATCTAATTTCCCACCCATCTTTGACACTCGTGGCTGAAAGGGGTGGCTTTCATTGATTTGATACTAGTTTAACATTTTGAATCAGTAGAAGCATTGGCTGGTTTACAATCTAGCATCCCAGTTTCTTTCAAAATTTGAAGAACATACTTTCTTTTGGATATAGCAATGCCACCCTTTTTATTGTGCTATTTCAATCGTAATAAAATATCTGAGTCCAGCCAAGTCCTTACTCCTTAGTTTCCAAGTTCCTGAACAAGTGTTGTTACGGATATTGAGAACACAAGATGAGGGGACTTTTTTGTTGCTGTTGTAGGTTCTGCCAGACCTAACAGCAGCCACAAGGGACTTTGAGCAGAAGCCGGACTGAGCCTACCCTGATACCATCTTGAGATGGTTGATAAACTTCAGTGAATATTGGAGAAAAAGTTTGGATGAGTTTGCTTGGTTGAGTTTAGGCGCTCAGCTGCTTGATATTTACATACACAGATTACTTAATACATATATTTACATGAAAAATAATTACTGATTCGTACTATTTCCTGGTGTACATTAAGTCTAATGGTTCTAATGCTGATTGTTATTTACAACAAATAGCATTCATTCACTTGGTTTAAATTCAAGGAATGAAAAGTATGATTTATTCTCTGTTGTTCTGTTATGAATATTAGAATCTATTCAAGACCCATTTTGCCTTGATGCATTTTAGACAAATGTTTGCTACTTGGTTTCAAATTCCTGTTACATGCATATCTTTGTAGGTCTTCAACATGTCAAGCAAAAGTATTGATGCAGATCAGAGGCTAACTCATGATTTGGAGAAGTTAACAACCGACTTGTCTGGACTGGTCACTGGATTAGTAAAGCCATCTGTGGATATTTTGTGGTGAGTACTTTCATTCATAAAATCGAGTTACTATATTACTTGTGTTTATTTTACTAGCACTTGAATTAACATATCTGATGCTTGTTCTTTTCTTCTATTGAATTGACTGGCTAATTTTGTTTTTATCAAGGTTCACATGGAGAATGAAGCTGTTAACTGGTCAGAGGGGAGTTGCCATACTCTATACTTACATGCTACTTGGTCTGGGCTTTCTTCGAATTGTTACTCCTGATTTTGGTGATTTGATGAGCCAAGAACAAGAACTTGAAGGAACCTTTAGGTAAACTCATCTTAGCTTCTGCTGTCTCTATCATGGCGCTAAAACAAATAGGGCCTTGGAAATGATTCTTACACTTTCCAACTTCATGCTTCTGCTAGGTTCATGCATGAAAGACTCTGTACTCATGCTGAATCTGTTGCTTTCTTTGGAGGTGGTGCCCGAGAAAAAGCTGTGAGCATCCCAAAACTCTACAATATTAATGTGTTTTCTTTAAGGCCTGCTTTTGAGAAAGGGAAAAATTAGAATGAAAATTACTCTGGACTTGCTTGACACAATAAAAATGTGGATGGTTGATAAGTAAAACCCATTCACACTCCACACATCAAATTTTGAACATACTATTTATTGAATCATTTCCAAGCAATGAGGAGTCGAAATCAAAAGCTTTGCTTTCCAATATGTTTTCACTCCCCTCTTAATTTTCCACTTTCTCAATTGTCATTCCTTAAACAAGCAAGCCCTAAGTGTACTATTTATGAAATGAGTTTATTTGTTTTATAAAATTTAATTTGATGTTAGGCTATATAATATGGGAATGTGATTAGCTTTCAGGTTTGAAAGGGGAATTTTGGATTATTTCTTTTTACTTTAGTTTACACTTTATGAATTTTGGTTATTGTCAGGCAGTAAATTTTACTCTCTTAACATGGTGCAGATGGTTGAATCAAGATTCAGAGAGCTTCTGACCCACTCCAAGTACCTTCTGAAAAAGAAGTGGGTGTTTGGTATACTGGATGATTTTATTACAAAACAACTCCCTCATAATGTGACTTGGATGCTTAGCCTGTTGTATGCCGTGGAACATCAGGGAGACCGTGCATCAATAAGTACCCAGGGTAAGATTGTTTGGGCTTGTGTAAGCTACTATCTTTATCTGCCTTTTGTCCCTCGCTACATATACGCTACCTATACTTACAGGTGATCTGGCACATGCATTGAGGTTCTTAGCATCTGTTGTTTCTCAAAGCTTTTTAGCTTTTGGTGACATTCTTGAATTGAATAGAAAGTTTGTAGAGCTTTCTGGTGGTATTAATCGGATTTTTGAGCTTGAAGAATTTCTGGACTCTGCACACTCTGGTATTCCATCATTATTATTTAGTTTTATAAGCAAACATACAAAATAATATGTTGATGTTTCATAGCAGTAATTCTTTACAATAGTCTTCATGGGCTAATGTTATATTGGATGGGACAGGGAATTTCATCAGTGACGGAGCTATGCTTCCAGTGAGAGATATTCGTTCTAAAGATGCTATTTCTTTTTCTAAGGTTGATATTGTAACCCCTACTCAGAAGATGTTGGCCAGGGAGTTGACATGTGACATTGAGCTTGGGGAAAGCCTGCTTGTCACTGGTTTGTATCATTATTTCATTTTATTGCCACCTGTAGAAGAGGGTATTCTCGTGATTAGAGTTTAAATCTTACACATGTCATATGTTAAAAGGTCCAAATGGAAGCGGAAAAAGTTCCATTTTCAGAGTTCTCAGAGGACTTTGGCCAGCTGCAAGTGGAAGACTCTCTAGACCATCTGAAGATGTGGATCAAGAAGTTGGTTCAGGTCATGGCATCTTCTATGTTCCTCAGCGTCCCTATACATGCTTGGGTACCCTACGGGATCAAATTATATACCCCTTGTCCCGTGAGGAAGCAGAGTTTAGGGCATTAAAGATGTATGGAAAAGGTATCTTTGGTACATGAAATAAGACCTTCACTTCTATTCATTCAAGGGTCCATGCATATGTTCATTTTGGTCTGCCATTTTAGCTCTGATAATTGCAATCTTTCTAATTCAGGTAAAGTACACCCGGACACTGGAAATTTGCTTGACATGCACTTGCAAGTCATCCTGGAGAATGTTCGGTTGAATTATCTTTTAGAAAGGGATGAAAGAGGCTGGGATGCAAATACAAACTGGGAAGACATTCTTTCTCTTGGGGAACAGCAGAGATTAGGCATGGTATGTTAATCTTTTCTGTTTTTAGAATGAGTTTGTTAAATTTCTTAAAATATTTTTTAATTAGTATAGACCTTAAACCCCAGTTTCTAATTAGAGAAACACATTTCAATCTGTTCTTAAATTCCTCTCCTCTTCCAATTTTAACATTTACCTTCTGTTCTGTAAGGCACGCTTGTTCTTCCATGAGCCTAAATTTGGTATCCTCGACGAGTGCACAAAGTATGTATGGCCACCTATGTCTCTGAGAAATTATTTGTTTCTTATTTGTTGTTAACCTTGTTTTATACCCCCTCTAAAAAAATGATGGCAGTGCAACCAGTGTTGATGTTGAAGAACACCTATATGGGGTTGCTAAAGATATGGGAATCACATTTGTTACTTCCTCACAGGTAAGACTCTATCTGTATATAATTCGGGTATGGTCTGCGTTTTCAATCTGCCTCATTTGGTATGGGATTCAGTATCTGATTTATAGATGCAGTACATACTTTCTCAGCACACAACTATATGATTTATTTAGTTCTAATTGAGCAAGTTATTAACATGTCTAAACTTTTAAACATATATTATCCATCCAAATCTGTTCAAAACTAATTACCTTCGCTACTATCCTCAGCGCCCTGCTTTAATACCATACCATTCCCTGGAATTGCGTCTAATTGACGGCGAGGGTAATTGGGAGCTTCGAAAGATCAAGCAATGATTTTTACTAAGGTAGTGTTGCTTCAGACTCATTGTTACTATTTGAGATAATAGTCATCCTATTTTCTTTCATTGTTAAAGTATACGATATTCTCCACCCTTCATACTTTGCTCCATTGGCTTGTGAGGGCAACAAACTCAAACAGCACAAACAGCAAAAATGGTTGTTAGTAAGTTGGAGCACAAGACAATCTCTTCAATATATACAGAGATCAATGATGTACAGGGTTTAGTTAGTTGACAACAATAATATTAATTCATATTTTGTAGCCGTTTAATGTCTTGTAATGATTAATATTGTTTCAATCAATAATAAAAAGGGTGGAAACAGGAGGGAACTATTAGAGATTATGTTGCATAATTCCATGCTTATTTGTAAGCCTGAGTTTTTTTTTTGTATGCACTGATGCAGTTTTGTTATCTTGCTTCGTGACTGTAGACAATTTTTGCTACATGAAACTTATCAAGAATCTAATTGTTAATTGTTGGGACATTATTACCATGATAGTAAATTTTGGAGAAAGTTGAACCTTGGAATTCTAATAGTGTTGGTTCTTTTTTAGCATTAGAAATTAGTACTTGTATTTTTTAGTAGCAGAAGTTATATTCATCAGGATCTGGTAAAGAGATCTAATCATCGAGAAGCAGATTACATGTATTTTAAATTTAGCTTATTTGAGGGTGAGTCTCAGCGCAAGATAAAGTTATATGCCTTGTGATCTGAAAGTCACATGTTCATATCCTGGAATTATTCTCGTCACTGCGTACATCTATCTTCCCCGGATCCTACAAGTAGGAGCTTTGTGTGTTGCCCTCTGGATCCTATTGGTCCCCTAATAATGTTTTTAAATTAAGCTCCAGCTATGTTTGATTTATTCCCTTTTTGCAACAACACTCTTGCTACTTGTAATGGCTGAATTGTGAGCAACCCCTATTGTAATTATTTGTGTGCTGTTTTATAATTTATAATAAGTTGCAAAGGATATTGGTTGGTGAATAATTTATGTGTTATTTTGGTGAGTCAGGAAGAGAAATTGAATGGCAACAAGGTATTATGATATTTCCATCTTTTGATTAACGGTGGGTGATTGCAACAAGACTATTTACTTGTAAACCAATATCACTGAAGAGGCTGTTTATTGTATATAATCTTCAATATGGAACTATTCACGTGAGAACAATGCACTATTGTGAGAAATGAGAATACTTAGCATGGACCACTAGATCTTGATTGAATTGTTAAGATTAAAAGATATATGCACATGACTATCATTTGATTAATAAATAACTTTTAATTCTAACTATCAATGATTGTTTGTAAGACCTAGATCTATTGTTCTCATAATTTTTTATATGAGAATTGTTTTCACTTGAGTAGCTTCCTATGTATATATAAACATAATGAGTAATTCGAGTGAGCATATTTTCTTATTAAAATTGTGAAAACAATAAATTTAGGCCTTTTAGCCATACCTGGATGATTATGATTAAAAGTTAAAAAATCATATGTATCTTTTAATCTTAATCGACCTATATTAATTATTCTCATTTCTTACTATAACAACTTTTCTCACTTGGATTACTTCTTTTCTATATATATATATAAATATAAATGCTACTCCTCCACATCCAAAACTTAACAAAACAATAACTTAAACAAACCTCCAATTGTGTCTGTCTCTCTCTGCTATTTTCTACCAAAATGAGGATTTGGGTGTCACATTTTGTTGGAAAGGGTGAGATTACTTGGAAAACAAGGCGAGTTTAGAGAATGGTTAAAATGGATTTGGCAAGTGGAAATGATTGTGAAGAGAACATTCTAAGACATAATGTAAACGTGGAGATAAAAATAAGAGTGGCTAAAGATTAAGTTACTTAGTGCACTTGGGGTAGGTTTAAGGCTTATTGAATTTTGATTTAGAAATGGATGCACTAACATTACTTAATTATGGATTATATGATTCTTGTATTAGTCTATCATGGATTTAACATAATAGTAAATATTGAATTGTTTTAACAACCACTATCACAAGCAAAAGGTTGTTCTCCAAAAGTAGAAGTGTTGAGAATCGGGGTGGTGGCGATGATGAAGGTGCGGTCGTGGATAACACGAAGAATGGTGATTCATAACCATTTATATATTTCAATTATAAATCAATGAATGCAAGGAGCAATTATCCTCAAAACAAAATGGTTTATAAGAAAGTGATGCCTTTTACAGCATATATAAAACATGATCTTCTAAAACATTAAAAATGTCAATGTACCTAGTTTGTCAAAAGTAAAAAACAACCAAACTAATGTTTAGTAGTTTCATTTTTCATTTACAGGGATCCATTTTTAGGCTCAGCTAATTTTGTATCCACTGTATCCTCATATGCAGCTTCATGAACACCAAGGGCGGCGCGACCAGAAGGGTCGGGATTTTTAGACCATGCTGCATCCCATTCCACCGCTTTTGCAGTACTGCATGCCACACTAGGACCGCCCGGAACTGTTGATCTTGCAGCATTCTGTTTAAATGGTTCAACATAATCAGAGACAGGATTTAAGTTCATAAAGAAGTGTTATGAGTCAATTAATTTGTGTGAAATACGAGGTTAGTCTCGGATAGATAGGTGCATGGCCGAGGTTGTGATGAACACAACACTGTCTATACACATACCAAATTCTGGAAAGAATTCAATCCCGAATATATATAATTGCATGTAAGGTTTTGCAACAAAAAGGATAAGAATTGAGAGATTGCTGGGAAAAGATGAAGAAGCCATGGTTGAATCTTTGTTCACGGACAAAGGGAGAGTATATTATTTCTACATACTTTTGTGGTCAAAATTCTATTCTCCCTTTGTTCGTGGACAAGAATCTATGATACGAGAACAATTTAACCATGGCTTCCTTATCGTCATCTTTTTCAGGTAACCATTGATGTTGTTTCCAAAATCGTACATATTCTATATTTGGGAATCTGTATTTTTTCCTTCTGGAGATCAGTAACCAAACCAGAAAATTCACCTTTGGGTAATACTTCTCAAAAATTGTCCGGTAATGGTATGCCTCTTTTGTAGTAGGAGTGTTTTCGGGGTAAATATAGTTAGCATGCATGAGCATTCCATCTGTTACCTGGCCATTTATCAAGAGAAAAAGAACAAAAGTCAAGGGATAGCAGCAACGGGATTCCGTAAAATTAGTTATTAATTCGGGCAATCATAATTCACAACCAAACATTGTGGCATGACATAAAAAGAGTAAGTTCAATGTCAAAAGTTTGAGCCTACTTGATTGTTCGCATGTTCCTTCAAACCATCAATCCAGCTGTACCCGACACCATCGCTGAACTGTTCCTTCTGCCTGTACAATATGTGCTAAAGAAAAGAGAGACAAGCATTTCAGAAATCCTTCAATGCATAACAACAAGCATGACGTAAAAATTGATACAAACCTTCGGTAAATAAGGATTCTTCTCATCATCGAAGGCATTGCGTAAAACCCACTTCTCTATCCTTCCAAGATCGGACCTTATCTGTTAATGTGATTAAAATTTTAAGTAGATAAGATTAGCTTCAAATGCGCATTAAATCAATTTTGGAGACTCTTTGTCAGAACTGTCCATAGACCTGCTTTATCGGGTAAGCAACATCGTGTACCTAGAGCTAGAGCAGCCATCTCACCTTAAAGAGTAGATAAAGGACTTGATACAGCAAGGACTATGATACATGATAAGCAGAAGAAGGAAACTTGAACATTTAGGGCTCATTTGTTTAAGCTTAAAAAAGTGATTCTAAAACATTCCAAAAGAGTGATTTTGGTTTTATAACTTTTAAGTAAATCAGAAACTGTTCTGCATTTTGCTACAATAATAAAAAGTTTTTTTTTTTACATTCTCTCTCCTCTGTTTCCTTTTTAAAATAAAACATATAATTTACGTAGGAGCTGAAAATTCAGCTTTTTTCAGCTTCCGCTTTTTTAGTAACAGCTCGACCAAACAAACATGTAAATACTATAAGTGATTTAAAAAATCACTTTTTTGTGAAAAAGCTTAAACAAATGGACCCATAGACAAAAACTAGCCGCGAAATGACGTGCTTGAAGTTGATTTGAACTAAAACAATCAACAATGCAGGGAATTCAATCATAAGACAGACTATGAGCCATTAAGCAGCCCGATAAGAAGAAAACCAGAATGTAAAGGTAAAATACCATTTTCCACTCCGGATCAATACTCATGGCTGTGCTGATAAATTCTTTATCCAAGAATGGTACACGCGCCTCTATACCCCATGCTGAAGTTGATTTATTGGCTCTCAGGCAGTCATAAAGATGAAGGGCCTTAATCTGTCAAAAATCATAATCATCAGAAACTTGAATAAACAGGTAAAGTACACAAGGACCGAAAAGATAAAGAGTGAATCTAATGGCAGTGTTTGGCAGTAGGAAAGAACAGAACAAAGTGTTCTGTCCATTCTGTTTGATTCCACCCTTTTAGTTGATGCCTCGGTTTGTAAATCGTGCATTCTGTATTGTTCTGTTTACGAAATACATCAACCATATAACAAAAGTAATGTTCAATTCCGTCCCGTTATAGCATGTCTGCCAAACACTGCCAACAAGCTAACATTACGCTTTGCAAAATACATTAATCAAACGAAATGGCATAATTATTATCCATTACTTTTCGACATGTTTCTTCATGAAACTCTTCCTTGTTGGGTGCCTTATGAAAATACAGGTAACCTCCAAATATTTCATCCGAACCTTCCCCAGAAAGGACCATTTTCACTCCCAATGATTTGATTTTTCTCGACATAAGAAACATTGGAGTACTTGCTCTGATGGTTGTTACATCATATGTTTCTGTATGATAAATGACTTCTTCAAGCGCATCTATACCTTCCTGATATAGGAAAAGTAAAAAAAAAAAAGTAGCTTCTGATTAGCAACTAGAATAACAAAATATCATGTTAAAACAAAATAAGAACGAGATGATGAGAGATGGTGACCTGAACCGTGAAATGAAGTTCATGGTGACGAGTACCAAGATAATCTGCTACCTCTTTCGCAGCTTTCAAATCCGGAGAGCCCTGAATGGCGGAAAAGTCAAATCATGAACCATATAAGTTATCAGGCAGCAATTCTCACCAAAATCTAAGATCGACAAAGTCAATTAAAAGCTCATACACTACTTTCCAGTTTTCAAAGAACAAAGATAAGTCATTTTCACCTAGCAAGAGAATGAGTTCTGACCTTTAAACCAATACAGAAAGTGTGTAACTGTGATCCCCACTGTTGAGCAATTGCAGAATCAGCCAAATAACGATTGGCCACGGCAGCAACAAGTGATGAGTCCAGTCCTCCGGATAATAGAACTCCAAAAGGCACATCAGTCATTAGTCTCTTAACTACAGCCTGCATAGTATCACAGTAAAAAACACGAAGAGTTAAGAGATATGTAATGACGATCAGTAATGCTATCAATCAATTTGTGACTCGACTATACAAAAGGACGTCAACAACAACAACCAAGCCTTAGTCACACTAGGTGAGGTCAGCTAAAAGTAAAATTTACACGGACTTTTATTGACGTTTAACTTAATTATATCTGGTATTTTTCTTATGTCAAAAAACTACACTGACTTTAATTGAGGTTTATATTGTTGAGAGTACAAGTGTAATGATAACAGACCTCAAAGGAAGTAAATTATAATGACAACATAAACTTCAAGAGGGGTCAATACAATTTCTGAAACAAGAAAAGTATCCAATACAATTAACTCAAATATTAGCACATTTCCGTCTAATTCCCCCAAAGAAGAAGAAAAATATTATTTCCTTCAAAATCTAGCACGATAACACAGTAATATCAACACATTCCTTAGCTATTATAGTTGCCACAAATCAGTAGTGTATCAAACAATGTACTGCACCCAAACCATACATCTTCTAGAATTAAGATCTTGCAACTCCTTATTTGGTACTTGTGCATCGGATTCAACAAATATGGATGATGCAATAAGTATAATTTCTCAAAAAAGGTACTATGTTTCATTTACGACGTGGTTTTTCTATGAATTTAGTGCGCCATGCTTCTTCCACTTGAGCTGTTGCCAAAGGAAATTTAACGGTTTCAGCTTCCTGTGAAAGCGATATAATAGTAGCCACAGACAAGACATGGAGGATAGCTAAGAAAGTTGGAAGCATTTTTTAAGCAAATGCAGTAGAAATTAAGTTTTCAACATTGAAGTATATGGATAAGACAGTAATAGCTTACCTTCTCAAAGGTCTCGCGTAAAATCATTGGATCATAAGGTGTAGAAGGAATCTGCTCGGAGAACCATGGTGGATTGTACCACCTTCTTAATCCTCCTGAAAACACGGCAAATTTTAACCGATAACATATATGGTGTAATAATATCTAATATGTCAAAATCAGACAGCAGATAACATTATTGATACCCTGTTTGCTCGAATATATATGCCCTGGAGGAAAAGATATGAATCTCTCACAATCATCACTCAAAGCTTTCATTTCAGATGCAAACCATATTGATCCTGCAAATAAATCGACAATAACATGGGTAATGACGGGATTTGTTTATGTAAAAGAATACAATAAGTCAAGAATTACGCATGCCTAGTTACAGAAAAATAAACTATGTAAGTCCTAGTGAATTGGCAAATCTATGTTTTGATTATTTTCAATAAAAAATTATACAAGCTCGGAATAAACGAACATATTTTATGTGGGTAGGTGAGAGATAAAAAGGTTCTTTAATTTACTTTCCTCGGAAAATTAGAACATGTTCAAAAATGTAAGAAGTGCCGGTGGATTAAACAAACTATAATGTTTGCAATGATAAATATGTAGTAGAGAATTCAGACATAATTTACACGAAATCAAGAGAGTACTGTCAATTCTAGTACCTTCACTTCCGTTATAAAAAAATCCATGTGCTGTGCAAAATGAGGGTAAAACATTATTTTGTTTCACAAAGTGCTAGTCATAAAGCAGAAACACATAACGACTTCGGGCATGGCCAGCTCCCATAGTGTGACGGGCGGTGTGTACAAGGCCCGGGAACGAATTCACCGCCGTATGGCTTACCGACGATTACTAGTGATTCCGGCTTCATGTAGGCGATTTGCAGCCTACAATCAGAACTGAGGACGGGTTTTTGGAGTTAGCTCACCCTCGCGGGATCGCGATCCTTTGTCTCGGCCATTGTAGCACGTGTGTAGCCCAAGGCATTATGTGTAAAATTATATGCAAAGGTGTACTCAGTTGAGACTCTCGAATTTATGTGGGAGCTCTTATTTAAAGCCAAGAGCTCAGTTGTTGGAGCCACCGAACGGCATATATTCATGACTTATTTAGCAAAGCGATTTTATGCATCCACGGAATACAAACTCGTGCATCTCTTAAATTGACTTAAATTGGACATCAGAGGTCAATTTGAGAGGTCGAGAGTTACACCATCCACGTTGAAGTGAAAGTGCAAATTTTACAACATGAAGAAGACAAAGAAGAAGGTGAAGCCACATATAATGCTAAGGTTAAGCCAAATACCATCAAGGCCCCAACCCAAGTAAAGAGGGGTAATGCCAATAGCGTCACGAGCAGCAATAAAACTTTTATCTCGAGTGTCAAGAAGAACAAAGGAGAACATCCCGTCCAGCATATCAATAAATTCTTCTCCTTGTTCTTCATACTGACATGAAAAATAAAGTCGTCACAACAAAATCGGAAGAAAGAAAGACAAGCTACATTGAATAGACATGTTCATAATTTATGACAAAATTGTAAATGATCGATAAGTTAAGTCTAACTGATTCTTCAACTTACGAGATGAGCAATCACTTCACAGTCACTGCCAGTTCGAAATTGATGAGAACTCAGATTCTGCCTCAATTGCTTATGGTTATATATCTCCCCATTTACCTAATGGCATATGAAAAAAATGACAATAAGCAAATATAGTATACAAACAATACAGTATAAATATCATAAATATTAAAGGGTGAAATAAGAACAATAGTTGCATACAAGTGTATGTTTGACATCCTTAAACGTTCTGACAAATGAATTTTGGTGTCGATACTCGCGTTGATGTTCAACAATGCAAGTATTAAGTCTTACGGTCTAAAAATTCAGAAAAGTAACACATTTACTAGGCTGCTTGATCTTATATTAGTGCATATATGAATTAGCTTATTTTGGGTTAAAAAAACAAATTTTCGACTAAAATTACTCAAAAGAAAACACATGCTTAGACTAGATCGGGGATTATAAGCATGTCTATTAGCACATATACTGCACACACACATGTATGGATGATTAAGGGAACTGTCTATGTGTATTATGCACTTCCAGAGAAACAATGCACTCTCTTATGAATATTCAAAAAGTTTCTGTTACTTGAATTGAACATCATGTTTTAGACCCTAAGTATTTTATCTCTCACTTCTTAAGTTTATATCATTTTTGTATACATGAATTTCAAAATTACATTAATAAAGCAAAGGAGCATTTTATGGTGTGATCTTCAAGAATTACTTTCCTACTCAAAAACATTAAATAAGTACATGCACATAAACTATTGTTTTTATACTATTTCTAGAGTGCAATATCTATGCAATGTTAGCGTAAAGATCTATACACTACACAGTCACTGTATCATCCACCATTCATTTGAATTACTTTTTTGATGAGTCAATGATGGTTTAATATGAAAAGTGGACACGATACAGCGACAGTATATAAAACTCATACAACATCAGTGCATACATTTTTTCTCTCGTAGTTTTATTATAACAAGTATAATGGCATAAATGAATGAAGATATATATATATATATACATACAGTGACAATAACAGTTTTGTCTTCATTGTAAAGAGGTTGATCCCCTGAAGTAGGGTCAATAATAGCAAGCCTTTGATGAGCAAGATAACAATCTCCATGACAATGCAAACCACTCCAATCAGGACCTCTATGCTTCAACCTATATTTTTCAATTCAATCATCACAAACAATACCAAAGAATATTAAATCTATCTAATGTAAAGATGTATACATAATCAGTGCATCGTTAAAAAGTTCATTTAGATTACTCTTTTTTTCTAACGTCCATGATGATTGAAAATGAATGGCAGATACAACGTTGTTGTATACATCTTTTTATCATTTGTATAAATCTAATTCAAAAATACCATGTTACTATTTTGTTGTTCATGAAACATTTTAACCAAATCATTAAGCAAAAAAATTGTATTAAAAAAAGTGATTAAAAACATAAAAAAGTGGCATGCATGAATGAATCATTGAAAAGCAAAAACATGGATACTAAACTAATAAGCAATCAAATGGGTCTTAAAAAAATGATTTCTTTCTATCATTGTTGTTGCATAAAGTGAAAACGCAAAAAATGATTAGTTATTAAAGAAATGAAGAAAAAAAACGTAAAGTGAGAATTGTACATGAAAAAAATGTGTATACCTGCGAGATAATTCGATGATACGGGATCGTTTTGCTTGAGAATTATCAACACAACCCAACACTGCGAGAATTCCACACATGGTTACTGCTGCAATGAAACAACAATGTTGGATTTCGATTTATATGAGTCGAATATAATTATACACCTATAAATGATTAAAATATTATTAAAGGTTGGACAATTACCTTTGCAGAAAAATCTTACTCTTTACTTTTAATATATACTAGTGTGTACTGACACTTCGTGCCTGCCGGCGAATATTATGTGATACTACATATTCAATTTTTATATATTTCATTTTTTGAATTAGAATGTATTTGTTGTGTTCGGTGTATTTTATATTATATTTTTGTGTGTTTACGATAATGTTTAATTTAAGGTGAGATATGTGGTTAATTAATGTATTAGTGGTGGTGGCTTAGGATTATATAATTTTTTTGTAAAAATTAAATAATGTGAAGGGAAAAATAGGAAATAAAAAGGGAAGTTATTTCAAGTTTTGGCTTTATATATATATATATACTATTAATAAAGGGAAAACATAAAATAACCACTCATCATGGTGTAATTTGTGTTTTCCTATTTTGCCCTCAATATCTTTTTATTTCTACCAAAAAACCATATAATATTATTTTCTTATTTTATCCTTATTATCTTCTTATTTTAAAAGATATATATATATATATAATAATTTGTTTTGTCAAAATATAATTTCATCATTGTTTGTGAATAACATGAAGAGTAAATAATAGAAATAAGAATAAACTTTGAAAGATAAATATAAAATTAAATATTATTTATCTAACATTTTAAATGAGTTTCTTCTTTTTTCCTATGTTGTTTTGAAACAGAATAGTAATATTAAACTAAAAATAAAATACTGAATTTGGTTGTAGGTTTGTTTTGTGTTTTTGTTAATTAATAGATAGTCAAATGAGGTAGGACCAGGAAATGCGGCCACGACATAAGACGTGAGATTTTGTCATGTAATTCTAGGAATGGTAATGGGGCGGGTTTGCACATACCCAAACTTGAACCCAAAATTTAAAACCTGAACTTAAATTTAATGGAGTTGAAAATAAAAATATTATCACCAAACCCGTCGGGTTTTGGGGCAAAACCGAACCCGAAAATGATAAAATATTAAGGAAAATATGATATTTTTTCGTGTAATTTTTCTCTAACATTTTTATTTTCTCTTGTATTATTTCATTTCTTTTATCTTTGAAGATCCAATAGTATGTAAAGTGAAATTAGAAATTAAAAATAATGGGCAAATAATAAAAATTTCAATTTTAAATTGAATTGTCTTACTTCAGGGCAGGTTCGGGTTAGGGTATTTGCTATACAAACCCGAACCGAAATTTAAACTCAAGTAAAATCTGAACCCGAACCCAATTACATCAGTTTCCCATGTTAAATTCGTGTTCGGTTCGGACGGGTACCTACGGGTTCGATTTTTATTGTCATCCCTACGTAATTCCCTTGGATTAAGAATTTCTGATTTTCTTAACCTTCATTCATGCTAGAGAGAAAAAAATGTATATATTGATCGGGTAAGAGTTTTTATACTATCATTATATTATATACCATTGATTTTTAATTATGTTTAACTTTTCAAAGAAAATAATTCAAGTGAATGATGCATTAATTATATATAATTCTTTATATTAACAAGATAGTGGATCAATATTATACTCTTCTTGCTATTATGATCCTTTTATTTATGATCTAGACCAATTTCTATATGAAAATGCAAGCCACTCCAACGAGGACCTTCATGCCTTATTTGAATTGCTGGGTATATAAAGTGAGTTCATGATATAAATAATATATAAGTTTATACTCATAGATGTGATATCTAAAAGTTTGAGGTCATGATATAGCATCAACATTCACTATTTGACGGCTTAATCAAATATTGAATTTGTGCTCCTTAGTTCGAAAGTATTCCTAGTAAGAGATCATGTGAATATACAAGTAGATAGAGAGTTATTAATTCTACTATAGAGGTTGAATATTCGATATTGTAATGAAGGAGTCTCACTTTGTGTATAAGTGGATTGACTCGTAGACACAACGTCTCGAAGGTTTGAGTCAAAATATGATATCAAACTTACTTGTATATTTTTTTCACTCAATAGAAGTAATAATGTTTTAACCTATGTATAAAGATATCTCATTGTTTGGATTCATTAGTCCCAACATATACTAATTAATGTACAAGAATAATTAAGTCTTAGTCTCATCATAACACTATATTATAAATTATGTTTATTAATAAAACATTGATCTCTAAATATTTTCTAAGTTTTTCACTAATAATTTTTATTAGCCTCCCTCTCCATTTATAAATTATAGTAACCTTATTTTGATATATTGTTCTTATTATCATTTTTGTTGGTCTCAATCACAATTATTAATATGTTTACTCGTCCAATATAACATTATTATAATTATACAATCATATTAAAAATATCATAATATACATGTACTAATAGTGTAAAGATTTATATAATTGATACATTATCCATTTCATGTGTGTCATTGTTATTTAAGAACATTAAAAAATAAATGATAAATAATATAATGATAGTATAAAAATCTCTTACGTCACTTATATAAAAAATATCAAATCATTAAATTAGCGTCACTATTGTAGTGTTAATGAAATATCATCAACAAATTATTAACCAAAATTTTACAAAATATTATAAAAAAACTAATTAAAAAACATAAGAAAAAGCCATGCATGAAGGAATCATTGAAAAGCCAAATTGTACATGTTTGGTGTTTAATCTCAATGCAAAGTACACAAAAAATAGAAGATAATGTGTCACTTTTTTGTACCACTCTATGTATTATCAATTCTAATCGGTTGGACAAAAATTATTTAAATTAAAGTTGTAATTATTAAATATTTTTTTGATCAATCACATCTTCTGACACATGGAGTGATATAAAGTTGTGAGACAACAGATGTGATTCTGACAATTATAAAGGAGAAAAAATAAAAAATAAATAAATAAAAGGGAATAAAATATCTAATTTTGACAGTAAAATCATGACATGTGTCATGTTTCATTATTTTTTATAAAAATGTTTCTAAAACTAAACTAAACAAAATAGTAGATATGTCGTATTTTATTGGCTGGAAGAGATAAATTATCTCCTGATATCTTTAAACGAAAGAGTGGAAATGGTGCAAGTGTAAACACAGGCCCATTACAAGCCCAACAAAATTTCATAGTGCCACTAAACCTAAGCAACGAAATAAGCAGAACTTGTTCCTATTAGGGTTTAATCATCAAAGAGAACGAAAATTGAATCATCACAATCATCATGGGAAGTAGATTTGGAAGAAGAATTGTTCAATTTGCAAACCTACCCATCAAGCTATTGATGCCAACTTCATTCACCAACATTCATGAAATTGCACTCAAAACCATTCCTTCAGCTTCCAAGATCGAAATCAAGCGTGTCCTTGAATCCCTCTACGGTTTTGAGGTAGAAAAGGTTCGAACTTTGAACATGGATGGTAAAAAGAAGAAAAGGGGTGGTTTGTTAATTGCAAAACCTGATTATAAGAAGGCTTATATTACCCTTAAGAACCCACTTTCTCTTAACCCAGATCTTTACCCTATTAGGATAGTGGAGAAGGAGAGGGAGAGTAAGAATAAGCAGGAGAAGTCTAGTGTTGTTGATGAAGGGGAGAGGAAAATGCATTGGCTTGATGAGAAGAAGAAGGTTGAGAAGTTTAGGTATGAGAAGGGTGAGAGGTTCAAGTTTGATAACGGTGAGAGGCGGCCGAGGAATCGCGTTGTTCATCGTGTTAATCGTGTTGTTGCTAAGTTTCCTTGGAGCAATATGAGGTCCGGTGGTGGTGGTGGTGGTGGTGGTGGTACTAGGTAGTTAGCTTATAACATGTTTGTGTTTGTGTTTTGTTTTGTTTGAGGATTGAAATGTTTTGATCATAGGTTTCTATGGTTCAGTGGATTTTGTTTATTAATCATGTTTGTGCTAATTGTTATAATGAAATAATGATTTGACTTTTTTATGATGGTTTCAATTGTTAGTGGTTGTTAACACTTTTTTTCTTATCATGTCAATGTGTTGTTAAATTAATACCGAAATAGTTTTTTTTTTTTTGTGGTATGTAACTGACTCTTGTTTTTGTTTGGAATAGTTGAACATCACAATTTGTAGGTTTAGCCTATTAATATATAAGCAATAAAATATAGTATGAGTGATTCTTTCGGAGACGGGATATGTAGAAGTAAGTAGAAGCCATGAACGCTGAGATAAGTTTACCTCCGTTTTGATGTTTTTGGATCCATCTATGCTTATGGTGGTTTCAATAGTTTGTTAATGAAATATTAGTTTCACTTTCGGAGTGTTGCAAGGAAAGTGTTATAATGAAAGAAAGTGTGCTCAACCGAATTGAGAATTGAGAAACAATACTGCTATAAAGAACTTCCCGATAGGATTATTTGTTCCCCATATATGAATGGTGACAATGTAAGTGCTCCATTATTTGAATATCACAGTTCGAAGGGTGTGTTCTGTTTTGCTGTTTGTCATAAGCATCACGGGTGTTGTTAGAATAAAGTACGTAGATGAATTCTTCGATACATTTGTACATTTCCCGTATTTTTTAGTTGCTACAGTCTTACATACAAGCATACGCATCCTCATTTTTTGTGTATCACAAAAGTATTTTGCTTTCCTTAAGTCTGCATCTCTTATGGTTCATTTCTTAACTTCTAAGTTAAAGATCTATCAACTGCTTCTGAATCTACGAAGCTGCATCGATCACCTAGTCTCTGAAAAATTTCCCAGCATTTGGAAGCCTTTCTTTGCATATATGTAAGTTATTAGAACTTTTCGATCTTAAGAGTCTAAAGAATTCTTTTAGATGTAAAATGTCCAGTAGCACTATGCCTAGAGCTGCCTCTATGTCCAATGGGGTTAAGTCTCCATCCGGTTTGTCATGAAAAGAGTTGTTATCTTCCACCACTTTGAACTCCAGCGCTTCGGCTCGTTGTTCAATTTCTTGTTCTCCCATTGCACCTTTACTAAGCAATTTTTTTCCTCCATCTCGGACTTGCATTCTTAAGTTCTGCTTTTAGTGTTTCGTGGTTCGCCGATATCTGATTCTCATCATGTTCCGAGTTGATTAGTCTTTGTGCTGGCTCCTTCTCTTGATAGTTGATACTTATCTTCTTGTGCTACCACACTCTTAGATGGTTTATCTATATTGTGAATCAGTTTTTTTCTTAATGCTGTTTCATTGATTCCACTTTCTTATGAAAATTCACTTGTAAATCCACTTCTTGCAAGTAAGGTAGCTTCCTATTCTGTAAACGAAGATGGCTATATTTTATCTCAGCATTTTAGAACTTTGAATTGTTCTACTAACAAGGTGTTGATCTAGTGGTGTAAGGTCTTATTGTATCTCAAGGTTGAAAGTTCGATTTATAAGAGTGACACTTGTTGGGATGGATAGCCACGAACCCCAGAAGAATTTTAGTTTTATAAGTTCATTTAACTAAACTCAAACACTCTTCTCTCTCATTGCAACTTGTTTTTCTAAGTCAAATGAAAGAATTTTAGTTTTCCTAATCTCAATATATTTAGTATGTATTTATCATTATATGGCTTATCATTTAAGTTTAATTATTGTCTCTTCGATCAATATAGATCAACTATGAAACACTCATATTGATACGAGTATCGGATTTGATACAAGTATTGAATATAATACATATCTGATACAACAATATGCATTTCTTTGAAAATGCAGAATATGATATGTTTGGGTACACATATAAAATATCTTATCTTCTAGTATGAGGAGATAAAATATTGAAAATGAATGATGAAAATGTAGAATACGATTTTAGTAGATAAAAAAGATAACTTATGAGAAGATATTTTATTGTCTTTAAATTTACCATTGGATAGAATAAAATGTAGAGCAACTATTTTTTTTGTCTGAACCAATATCCATTTTATCTTGCTCAAATTAATTAAGAATCAAAGACTCATAATTTCTTTTCAATTTTTTTTGTCAATTTCAACTACTTTCCTAAAATAAGTTATACATGTACACATCCCTTAAGCAAAAGGTTTGTATGAAAAAACCTCCATTGGCATAATATTTTTTTGGAGACTATTATTAAGAGTATTTTCACCATTTTGAGTAATGAACTAATCTCGTCTAGGTTACGTGATTGTCTATCCCAATAACTGTCACTCTATTGATTGAATTAATCTTATTTATGATTCCAACAGAATTATGTCTATAGATAATAAAAAAAATCAAATAAAAGAATGATACTTATTTCTATAATAAAATATTTTCTTAATTCAACTTTGGGCTACAGCTAAGATCTTGTTTGAAATCACCTTTATTACTGGAATATGATGTAAAAGTGGATTTGATAATTTTTAAAATTATTTTCTTTAAAATTTAGACTTTTAAACATTTTATCTGGAGAGGATGTGGAATCGTTGAAATTGTTTTTCTTAAGATTATTATACAAAAAAAATATAGAAAAATAAATGTATGTATTTATCATTATATCACTTATCATTTAAGTTTAATTATTATCTCTTTGATAAATATAATCAACTATGAAACACTCATACTGATACGAGTATCGGATATAATACAAGTATTGAATACGATACATATCTGATACAACAATATGCATTTCTTAAAAAATGCAGAATACGATATGTTTGGGTACACATATAAAATATTTACCTAAAATCCGTAAAACATAATAAACGTATAATTATTATTATTATGGATTTCCAAATAAGGAACATATTTTGCAGACATCACTAAATACAAAATAAAACATAATAAACGTATAATTATTATTGTTATGGATCTTATTTGATCGACGATCAACATTATGCATAGATATTTTCACTTAATTCTCTATGCAATACACGCGTTTTTGTGTTATTTCTTTTGCTACAAGTCTACTTGATATATTGTATATTATATTTCTCTCTTCTACTTAATTGGTTGTGTTATGTTTTTCTCTCTTTTAAAATGCTATTGTGTAATACACTGTTAGTACATATCCATATATCCATGAAGTGTCATAGACTATCTGTATTAGATACCTGGACACATATATACGTAAAGGTTATCGAAGTGTTGATGCAAATGAATGATAAATAATATATTAACTATTAATTAGACTCATATTTGTTAAAGGCTATATGTGATGGGACAAGGATCACATGTCCCATGATTTTCCCGTCTCCTGTCCCGAACTAATCAAACATCACAAAATAATATTAAAATATTAATTTCTGTTTTTATAATTTTTCTTTTTAAATGAATGGAGTTTTGTGATCGACTTGGTACACCAAGTGAGACATGAACGAGGACATGTGATAGCCACACTTGGTGTGCCACTTTATGTGTTATGACCTTGTGATTGCTTAAAAAATTAATTAAAAATTGAATTTTAACTTAAATATTTTTTTCCAAGATAAATTCGTACACATAGAATTGACACATAAAATGAAGTATTGTGAAGATTATATATAAAGCCAACTCACGTTGAAAATTGCGAATAGCGTGTTGTGTTGTATTGTGTTGGTCATCGTCAACTTCTTCTTCTTCTATCTATTATTATTTGTTGAGAGATTGAGATCTAGATCTCAGAAACATTTGAAAATGGCGACGGTTTCTCCATTGGCGAAATACAAGCTAGTTTTCTTAGGAGATCAATCTGTTGGAAAAACCAGCATCATCACTCGCTTTATGTACGACAAATTCGACACTACCTATCAGGTATTTCAATTTTATTTTCTGATTTTTTGTTTTTATTATGATTAAATTACGTTGCGATCTAGCATCACCGAGTTTTTCTCAACAAATTATGTAGTTCTACGTATAGCTATGTCATTTTACGTGGATCAACATGAAATAGAAGATTATTGAGAATTTTCGTTTTCTTCGTTTTAGTTACATGCTTCGTGATACGAGTTCTGTTCTGTTGTGTGTTGCATCATTTTTTTATAATATTATTATAAAACGATTTCTTTTACGAGGAATAGTTACATGTTAAAGGATGGAACCATGTATCTATGGAAAAACATAATGTTAACAATTTGTGAGCTATCGTATTAACTACCGTGGTTTTAAATCGTGGATGCGCTGCGATTATGAAAATTGCGGAAAAATGCAACAAAGTTGTGATTGCAGAAATCTTCAACACCACAAAATTGCGTGTGATTAGGATCTAGACTTGGAAGGATTGGATGAGATGGATATTGTGCAATGTACTTTCAGAGATGCTTTTTCTATGAATATTTTTTATGTGTTGAATGATGTTCTTATAGAAGGAATAGATATATAAATTCAAGGCTTGATTGTTGTTGTTGATGTATATTCATTTTGATATAGTACTAAGTTGTTTATGTTAGGAATTAAACCAGTTGCTTGTGAATCAGTTGTTGCATTCATGCACTGATCTATATCTTGAGTGGGAAGAAGAGCTTGTATAAGTCATTGAAGGTTTGAACTGTGATAATTTGTTTAGTTGGCGATTGGAGCTTTACGGGAATTACACTTATGAAATTTATGCATCTTGGAATGCTGCTGATTTATGTTACTTATTACCTTATCAACTTTTCACATCAGATAATTCCAAATGGATTTTTTTCCTTTGTTATGGTTTTCATTTCTTTTTTATTTTGGCACTACTTTGGTTGATGATGTTATGTTTTTCATTTGCTTTTTCTCGTTCGTGCTTCTACATTCTTGACAAGTTTCTTGGTCATCTAATTTCAGGCTACTATTGGCATTGACTTTTTGTCAAAAACAATGTACCTTGAAGACCGAACAATCCGATTGCAGCTTTGGTAGGCTGTATTCTTCTTGAACTCATAAGATCAGTCTATTTATATTGTAAAAAATTATATTAGATTTCATATTACTGGTGGTGTAGCCATTTTTTGTCCTGTTCTTTGAATGTCTTCTGAGCAGTGTATTATAACTTCACAGGGATACTGCAGGGCAAGAAAGATTTAGAAGTCTCATTCCAAGCTACATAAGAGATTCTTCTGTAGCAGTTATTGTATATGATGTAGCCAGTAAGTTGTTTTTTTAATTGCTTGGTGACATGAGTCTTCGAAATTATTGGTTACTATTACTAAGAAAATGTTCTGTAGCATATGAAAGCATTCTTTAAGGTTGGTGTTGAACTGCCTGTTCTGATTCATTTTCCCAAAACACTTTAGTTATGAAAACATCAGCTCCTTCCCTGTGTATGTGTGTGTGCTTTCTATCTTATGCGCCCTTTCTATCTTTTCGTGTTAACATGTGGAGCTGGATGTGCTTTAGTGCTTGGTTTTTTAGAACAATGTTTCATACATTAAATAAAAAATTATTGAATTTCTTAGCAAGCTGTTCTGATGCAGACCGACAGTCATTTCTGAACACGAACAAGTGGATTGATGAAGTGCGTACGGAACGTGGCAGTGATGTTATTATTGTCTTGGTTGGAAACAAAACTGATCTTGTTGATAAAAGGTGAGCAATGAGTTCCTTAAAAATGGTTATATAATTAACTAGTTTGCTTGGCTGGATATGCTTCATCATGGAAGTATTTTTAAGACAGGGTTTTGGTCTATTATTAGAAGGGGCTTTCCAAATAATGTCTGCATTTACTTTTGTTTGGTTTTCCAACTTTTTGACATTTCTACTTTTTCATGTTCTCGTTGGATGTTATGATGATAGGAGCCTCTCCATTTATTGCCCAACTGCTGGATTGGTTAATTAAATAAATTAATTAAAAGCGGTTGGTTGTAATAAAATGGTAAAATAGATAATATAGCACTCAAAATTCAGACAGACATGCTAAAGTTAAAGTTGTTTAAAAACCATATTTGAAGGTAAATTTATATCTAACATGATAAATTACCATAACATGGCTTGAGATTTCCAGGTAGCTTCCATATGTGTTTTCGATTCAATCGTTATGATGCTACTATATGAAATTTTGTTACAACTTATTATGCCATTTTGATACTTAAACAGGCAAGTTTCTATCGAGGAAGGAGACGCCAAGTCCCGTGAGAGTGGAATATTGTTTATAGAAACCAGTGCAAAAGCAGGCTTCAATATCAAGGTGAGAATTAATGAATTCTCCAAGTCCCCCCATATCTTTTATTTATCAGAACATGCTTCTTTTTTAGTCAGTTTTTTTATGGGGAAGGAGGAGGGGAAATTGTGCAGTTGTCAAGGGTTGAAACCTAGGTGCTTACGCTTTATGTCCCTCAGCTCTACCAAGTGAGCTAACTCTTGGGGACATCATAATATGCTTCTGAATTCTAATGTATGTGATGCATCTTATCAATCTAAAATCTAAAAAATCTTGCTCTTTTGTACACCTATCTGATGCCAGTTATCAGGATGGATATAGCTAGTGAATAATGTGTATTAGTATTCAGATATGTTAATCGATCACCAATGTTGATAATCGATTGTTCCCAATCATCACATAATGCACACATTTTACTGGCTATTCTCAAATTTTGATTTGCAATACCTTTCTCTCAGGGAAAACCCCAACATGATTCTTGCCATGGTGCTTATATAGAATAGTCTTGTTGAGAAATTTCAAATTCATAGTCAACTATCTCGTTTCTCATTCACAAGTTTACCTTCTTTACATTTATATGTTCATATCAGTTAATCTTGACCGTAATATCGTCTTTCTTATGCGAATCCAAATTTGCAGCCTCTATTTCGTAAGATTGCTTCAGCCTTGCCGGGGATGGAAACTCTTTCATCTGCAAAACATGAAGACATGGTTGACATCAAATTAAAAACCACTGCGAGTTCATCGCAGACAGAGCAACAAGGAGGAGGTTGTGCATGCTAAAGAAAGAATGTTCACTTGGTACACAATTCTGGGATTGATTGCTCAAATGGAAAAATGCAGCTGCAGAAATGTGCTTTCATTACCAATGCTCTACTTGGTAAGGTGAGCAAATTGCAGTAATTGTTTTGATGTAAAATATACAATAATTTGACAGTTATTTGGTTTATTTTGTTTATTAGATGCTTGATGTAAAAATGCAGATGATAAACCGAGATATATTTTTTTACTGAACATTGAAGGAGTTATTGAAAATTTATGTGACATTATACATTGATGATAGAGGGCTGTTGGATTAAGAGTAAATTCTTTTCGCAACATAAAATTAAAATGTTTATAAAAGATAACAATGAAATGATTTGAAAATTACATAATAGTTTCCTATTTATCTGATTTTCATTGACAGGCGAGACATTGATCTATTGGTCTAAATCCTTGTTAGATCTCCAAGTATCTTACTAGGTTAAATCTTTTATTTTTGGGAAACACTTGTCGGAAGGGATAGTCATATACTTTGGATTAGTTTCTCAGCATATGGGTAAGAGGATATCTTTGGTTATAATAAAATAGTTGCATTCATTTTTGGAGCATTGTTAGAAGAAGAAAATGTTTTACTTGGAGAGGAAAGCTCACCCCTATTTCCTTACTCTCCAAATTCCAAAAATCTTAGGAGAAAGCTTCAAAATAGAGCTTTGTTGATGATACTTTAAGATGATGATAGCATGCTTAATTGCAAATACTCTGAATGCGTGTCATATGTTCTGTCTCACATTTTGTGTCGCTCTATGTATCATGAGTTATGATTGGTTGAAAAAATATATAAGTTAAAAATTTAATTATTAAGTATTTTTCTGATCATTTATATCTCATGACACATGGAATGACATAATATTGTGGGACAGAAAGATGTTTCTCTAGTTGCTGCTGCTTATTTAGAATGAGGACTTATTCATGTACAAGTTAAGACAATCTTATACTAGCTTCCATAACTGAGTGAAGATGAAGTTGAAATAATCACAACCATTGCAGAACCACTTTTTTCCTCCCATCTTGACTCCATTTCATGGTGTCATTATATTTTAATAATATCATTTGGTATATGATTTAATAAACAGTTATGGAGTTTTAGGATAGAATAGAGGTCAATTATTCACTAAATAACATTTGGCTCATGCATGCTACATCCTTCATCATAAACAATTAAAGAATAGGTTAAATCATCATAGGTACATGATTTCTCAATTTAGCCTACTTACTATGTATCTATCATATTCCTTATAAAAGAAGTCTTCTAATGACATAAAATGACTAACGTATAGAATCGGGTACACATAAACAAGGGAACCTCAAATTCAAAAATGATTAATAATTTTTTTTTAATGTTAGGTAGCTTTACAAAACCTCATTGACATATAGGAAAACCATATAATGTTGTGAAAAATCAAAGCTTGAAGTATGAGAATAAGAAAAACGTATATGAATGAGGTTATGAAAGAGTATTCAGCATAAAAATGAGAATGAAAGTTTAAGGGAAAAGAACTTGAATGGAAAGAAAAATGACAGATGCTTACAAATTCTCTTATATTATAAGGAAAAGTAATGATATGGATGGAAAGAACCATTTAAAGAAGATGGGATCAATAAAATGAATAAGGAATCAATTTAAATCTTTGAAATTTGAAATTGTTTAATACCAAATACCAAATATTATGAGTTGCTTAGGAAACAAATTTCAAGCTTAATTTATGGATTGCTACCAAATAACATATTATGATTGATTTTGTATTCAATGTATGATATACATACCTGATTTTTACTATAAGTATTGAATTGAAAATTATAAAAAATTGGTATACTAATTCTTTTTAAAGTGTATGACTCTCTTTCAACAATTGTAACTCCCACTAATTATACATTAATCTTTAACTTAGTTCAATATTTGAGAATCTAGTGCATCTTTCACTATTAAATCAATGCCTCCCTGACATAATAGGATAATTAAATTGATTGAAAAGGGGATAAATTTTTATCCAATCACATCATATACGGTGCAGTTTTTTTAATTTGTAATCCTTTTTTAAACCATCAAATGATAATAGAATCTATTTTTGTTCCAATAATCCGAAATCTTTTTTGAATGTTTAACCTTTGAAAACAAAATTTCATGGCAACCCATGAAACGAATTTGGGGTATGGGGCATGTTTGACACAAGGAGTACACTTCTAGCTTTTACATAAGTTAATAATTATTATCTAACTTGTACTTATTATTAAGGATTTAATATGTATACATTGATAGTATAACAAATCAATAGTGAATGATGTGCTAAGAGTGTAAAAAACTTTACACTGTCAGTGCACAGATTTTAAACTCTATTATTAATCAGTTAAAACCACATCAAGTTCTACTAAATCAGAATGTAGAAGATACTACAATGAGTTAACCTCATAAAATAAAAAGTCATGTTAGGTTCTAATATTGATTGAACATTTGATGGCTGTGAACACATTCTCAGTGTAATTGTCACAGCATATATATTTACTGCTCTATCTTCTCTTATTGTGGTAATAAGGGTGGAAAGTGCAGTTTTTCAACTATCCACTATACATGTCAACCACCTAAGTCCTAAATTTTCACAACCTGAATCCTCTCAATGATGATGTATAACAATTTGAACAGATTGAATAAGGCAAAATTGTTAAAAGAAAGAAAATAATTAAATAATAACCACAAAACAATTATGAAGGATAAGTTCAAATGATCCAAGTTACCTAAAAAAGAAGGTTGTAAGGCTTATCTGTCTAGTTCTTGTTGCTAATGCTCTCATAGAACAAAATGTAACCATGGTCTGTATTACTGGAGTATTCTTGTGATGACCCAAAGAATGTTTGAATAGCAGACTCGTCAATCATCTCCACGTTTTCGTCGTCAAAAAATAGCCAGTGGTTATGGCTTTTCACGAGGCTGACATAGTGCCCATGGTTGGGTCCACTCCCGACATGGACAACTACTGCAAATAAGGAATACTCGATGTCTGCTTCTTCAACGGTATCACTCAACTTCAGCTCGAGGGGGAAGACAACTCGGTAGGAGAGCTTCTTGTAGCGTCCCAGCTGCTCAATGTACTTAAAACGCTTAAGGTGGATGACCAAGATGTGAGGCGGTTTCTTTATCTTCATCCTCTTCTGAGCTTCTTGCAAACTAATAACATCAAGAGAAAATTTGCATCTTGGCTATCAGACCAGTAAACGGAGATGAAAAACAAAGGCATAGAACAGTAAACAAATAGTTTAACAGTAGAATAGCTCAGCTACACAATTCGAAACGGTTGAACCAGTCCTTTACCTTCTCAACAGTAGTAGTTGTGAAGCCAAGTAACAGCTGGCACCACAGAAGTACTATGCAGGTAATTATAAAATTGAAAGTTGTTCCAAGGAGTAAAAGCTATATACCTGCAACACTTGTCACAAAAAAATTTGTCTTCGGCATTCAACGTCTCAGTTGAACTGAAGTTTTTCAAACAGCTTGTAATTGAACTGTTTTGTTCAATATCAAGGCTCAAGTCAAAAAATGTTTCATCCCTAGCTGTCACTGTTTCACATTGCAAGCATCTTGTCTCGTTGGTGAGTATTCCCTGAAAAGGCAATTTACAATAATGAGATTCCTAAAAGAAAATTAAAAAAAACTTATTTTTTTGTAATCGATGTGGAATGGAAGCAACACTCATAGCATTTTTTGCTGGAAGCAATATGCTAAAATGAGAGCATTAAATTGACGGATCAAGTCACCTGAAAGTTTTTGTGCACCCATGTAACTAAAGGCTCCTTTTTAGCACCGTTAGCTAGACAATTCTTAGGCCCATTTGCTACTTTTTCAGAAGGTGGTGATGTCTCCTCATCATTTTTTGCAGCCTGGTCCTCTTTCTCCAGAATGTCGACAAGTTCATTTAACAAAAAGTTCAAGAATTCATGGGCATCCTATCAAAATCGAGAAGATTCACAATGACAGTGTCGGTTTAAAATAAATAAATAAACAGAAACCTAGATTAATAAGAGGTCATGCAACCAACAGTACATTGAGTCTAACAGACAAACATAATTAGCAATGCATTTGATAAATAAGGAATGGCGTGCACATGCACTTGTGCAGTAACTATGATCAGAACGAGATGTCTAGTAAACAAATTGAGATATAAAACCATGTTTAAAGTTAACAAATTATCATTGTTCAAACTAACATTAAACAATTTGAGATATACAACCATGTTTAAACTTAACAAATTGTCATCATTCAAACTCACATTAAACAAATTGAGATTACAACCATGTTTAAACTTAACAGATTGTCATCATTCAAACTCACATTAAAAAAAGTTCTAGATGAACATCCACAGGTGAGTTACCCGATTGTTTCCTCACAAACCAATCACCATTTGTCTATTGGTTAAAGCCTAAGTAGTCAATCCCAGAGCATCCTCGTCCGACCTCAAAAACGGAATAGCAGGATGGCCGGGATAGAGATGTTTAGGAAGCAAAACTTATAGTAATACATATAAATGCTAAAAGACAGAAAGATGCATAAAATTAAAGAGATAAGGCATAAACTCAAATCAGTGACATATATAAGTCAACTAAGTCTAAGGCCTCTCAAATGTACTAAGTAGCTCATAATGTATGTCTTTATATAATAAAAAAGAACATTGGTTTTTATATATTAATTATTAATGAATAATAACGATAATTTTATTAGCTAATAATTGTTTGAATCTCTAAAATAACTTATTATTATTTTTAGGTATTCCATTTATCATGGTTTTTTCTTATATCTATTTTATTATATATTATTAAGGCTTTTAAAGATGTTTTTTACTCTTAAAAAAGATGTTTTTTCTCTTTAAGAAAAAGATGTTTTTTTACACTGGGCTTAGGTCAGGTCCCTGGAATGTTTTATATCTACTGGGTCTAGGATTAGTCCATTGTTTCAGAAACAAAAACAAAAGAGGGAATCCGGAGAGAAGACAGTACTGCTATTATAGAAGACAGCACCACCGTCACCGTGAAGAAGACAGTGTCATCGCTGGTGATGAGGGCAGGAGATGATGGCAAAGAAGGGTCGAACAAGATGCAAAAGAAAAATCAAGGTTTTTCGAGTTTTAAACAGCTACTTCTTCTGCAACGCCTTGTCTCCATCCCACCGTGATCCCAATGTGATGACCCACAATCCTGGCCACGATCGCGGCTGCGACAGGTGCAATGGAAATATGAGATGCGATCAGCTTTCCCTCCCAATAAGGCAGAAACTGGTATGCAATCCCACTGGCATCGATAACCTAGGCTAAAGCACACGCAAACATCCAAAGAATGGTCTTTATATCCCAATACTTGTTTAGAGGTTTTCATGTATTTTTAATTTTTGCCATGATCCTTTTTGTTTCTACAGAGGCAACAAAGCAAAGGACATACCCAAAAAATGCATGTATGCGTATCATCATTCGACATACACGGAAAAACAAATAAACATAACCAATATTCTGCCTTTGACGGTCAAAAGAAAGTTATATATTTTTAGAGAGAAAACAATTTCAGTGCTCATTCCTGACAGTATAAACACATACCTGGTGCATATAGCTACGGAAGAGTTCATTCTGTTTTCTCAACCTCTGTACAAATCGTTTGGGAGCAATGACACCTGTTTTTTTCTTCTGGGAACTTATCTAAACCAAAAGAAATAATATATGTTAATCACAAAACCATGAAAGTAAAAAAATGAGCAGGTAAGTATCATAGAATGGACACTTGAGGCAAGAAATTGGTCAAAGCGTTAAAGATGTAACAAATTATAGATACTTTCAAAAACCACAATACCTTGAAGCAATTTCACAAGGTAAATGCCATATACACTTAAGCATACAACAATGAAGATTCAGACAGACACAACCATATCAGCAAGTGTTTGTAATCTCAAGGGAAAAAAGCAAAAGGGAGAAGTATACAAAGCATAGGCATTGAGAACTTATAAAAAGCACACTGCAAATACTTGAAAGTATTTTGTCAAAGCTAATTTCAAGCATGGTTCACAATAGATCTAGACAACTGTTAAGTATGCAATCGCCTCCCTCAAATTTTGAAGGGAAGGAAGAAAATGAAATGTTAACTAAGGAAAAGAGTTTTATGAACTATAAGTAGGTAGTCATGATGATACACTCCGTTAGATAATGCAATAAACCACACAGTATTCTTTACTAATAAGAACATATGGGAGCTTCGCGCACTGGGCGGCTATTTTATTTTACTATTGAGAAGACCAATAATGTGGCTTTTTATAGTAGATAGACAGAACGGGTTATGGGTGTTAACTCAGTGAAATTTTGATGGTGGCCAGCAGCAATGAACAAAACTTGATTATACCAAAGAAGGGTACATGGTAACCCTTTGTCTCGTCCTTTTTAATATTACAGTTGATTTCTTAAGTAGAATAACAAACAAAGGAATGGGTATTAGAGATGGTGACAATTGGAGGCATGATAACAGGGTCTAAAGGACTACAAGTCTTTTTCCCACGAAAAAACTTGCAAACTACACTATTGAGTATTGAGTATTCTATTTTTGGATGGTCAGAGGGGCAACCTTGTATCATATTTCATAAACATTCTCACGTCCTTACAGTTTTCTTTTATATATATTTCCAGGATAAAAACCGTAATCAATTGGTCCATGAGTAGTTTTTCAGTCATTAATATGGTGGATCATGCCCTCACCTCATTGGCTTCATCCTTCATGCAAGTAACACCAACACATGTACCTTTGCTACAATCAGTGAAGACAATACAAAATCTCTAATGGTAAATCATGCTTGAGTCAATCAAACGTTTAAGAGACCTCATGAATGAAACACTAAGCATATTCCGAACTATAGTCTCATTACCTGCGAAAATAAGTCAGCTAAGCAAGTCAAAAGATTTTCCTCTGTATCAGCTATACTTTTGTTGCTTCCATAATACTCTAGCAACTGTTCACGAAATGGAACGCAGAAGTATAGTGCCTGCAAAGAGCCAAAGAGGTAGAAAAGGGTAATTTAATAGATAAGAGCCATAAAAATGGTTAGTTAGAAGGTACCAAAACTGGTATACAACTTGACAAACTTTCAGTATCCAAACACCATTTATGCAGGATTTAGAGTACTCTATATGACGTTACACCATAGTTACATAATTCTTTCATTTACCTACGCATTGCATGCTGAATTCATTGCATTGGTTTGTTATAACAAAGGTCTCATAAAATTAATGTAAAAATTAACGAACCACCGTACCAGGTAACTATGGGTTAGACTAACACCTGTCTAAGACTCCAAGTATTTTGAATGCCCCGTGATTATACATTAATATTCCTGATTCGGTTGAACTGAAAATTACTAGTTTTTCCATTTGCTGACCAGACATTCAAATAAAGCAGTTACATTTTACCAATGTAGGTTGGTCCATGTGGCAAGGAGCTTCAGTCACCTTAAGCAAGGTCTCAGATTCGAGTATTGCATATGTCGAAAATAGGCACTAACTGAGCTTTGCCCTCTTTAAATGTGATCTTCCCGGCTCAAACCAGATTAGTTTAGATCCAATGCGACTTCGCGACACAGATTTTCCGGACCAAAAACAATTCTGATTTCTGAATCTAGATAATCGGAAATCACATTGAATTCTGATTAATCCGAGTCAAGCCAGAAAGAAACATCAACGTGATAAATAAACCAGATACATTTGATGCAATACAAATAAAACAGAAATTCAACAAACAAATCTCGTTCATATCAATCAAAACAAAATTCCAAAATCAACGATAAAATTGGAATTAAATTGAACCTGCAAAACGCTATTGCAATAACAAGTATTGCCGAAATTCTCAAAACCAAAATAACGTTCTCCTTCAGGAAATTGATCACCAAGAGCTTTCTCGAGCTTAGAGCCCGCAGCACCCATAACCGGTTCAAAACTCGTTGAAACGAAACTCAGATCTTATATCCGATTCAACTCAGCGAGTTACAACACTTGTTCAATATTCAATGGCAGTTATTCTATTTCGCTAGGGTTTGTGTAATGAAAAATTGTAAGGGAAAGAAAAGAAGAGGAAAATGAAGAAGAACGGCTTTTTAAAAAAATTAAGAGTAAGAAAAATTAATTAATTGAAAAAGTGATTATGGACGCGTTGCTATTGTCTGTTGTGGAGTTCCACAATATCCGTGCAATTTTTTGTTGCTTCCAAAACGGCTTCAACTTTTTTCTATTATCTACAAAAGCTAGTATATAACCAACAATCTACTATTTAGTTTTCTTTGGTACTGTGAAGCTCAGTGTTATTGATATTGTACTTTCAAATCGGTTAGAGTACTAATATAGTAGTATAACGGTTTAATTGATAGTTTACTAATTAAATTGCATACCGATGATGAAATTAGATATACGTATATAATATATTAATATTAAGGTTGAAAAATCAATAAAAAATAAAAAATAAAATTTATTTCATTAAAAATTAATTTTAAATAAAACCGACCGATATGACTGGTACGGTTCAATTGAAAACCGGTCAGTATGATTGTATGACTGATATAACTATTGTACCATACTGGTATTGAGATCGGTTTACTAGTTGAACCGGCCGGCACGAACCAGTTTTTCCAACATTGCTATTGAGGGTGCTCTTTTACTTCTTTGGTTAAGTAACTAATCACTTTCGGAGTTCGTAGTTGCTCTTCCCAATAAGTGTTGCTCCTAGAAATCGAACATTCAACCTTAGGATCTAGTAAAGTCTTACACCACTAAACCAACATTTTGTTGTTGATCTCTAATATTTAGTTTAGTAGAAGATTGAATTCTTTAGGTTTGATCTATATGTATGAAAATTTTATTTGTAAATAAAGAAAAATGAATTTTGCAAGATTTCATTTATTAATAGTGGAGTTTGAGCATCTTCTATGACAAAAATTATTTTTATATCCTAACATAAAGAGTGAATAACAACTTTAGTTCATATAAATTTTCACGTATATTAATTTGATTTCCGAAAAATAAATTTTTACTTGTCCTTATAATTCTTATAAGAGTTGCCCATGAGTTTAATAATGTTAGTCTTAATTTTCAAGTATGATTTTATTGTTTAATAAAATGAATAGGTCTTCCTCAAATTTGAGTTGGTTTGATATTTATTAACAATATAATAAAAAAAACTCATTCATGTCACATGTCATATCCTCCTCACATGTTTTCCTTTCATGCCACATGTCACATCCTCCTCATATGTTTTTCCTTCATGTCACATGTCACATCCTCCTCACATGTTTTCCCTTTATGCCACATGTCACGTTCTCCTTACATTTTTCCATCTTAAAATATTCTAAGTTAATAAAAAATTAAAAAAAAAAACTCATTCATGTCACATGTTATTACTATGTACCTTCCCATTTAGTATTTAAAATTCATTTAGTATAATGATTGGATTTCCATTTTTTCATTAAACAAAATCGTATTTAAATTTGAAAAAATCATTTCATTTTCTATAAATTTTAAAATATTTATTTTAATAAAAATAATATGGTATCATGTTTCAGACTTTCACTTTGTTATTTCCATTAGAAAATTCAAATTAAAAATTGTCATTTCTTTATCTTACGTGATTGAATATGCAAATACACAGGTAAGACGTGTGTTCTTAATAATGTGAATGTATAAGTAACATGTATGTTTTAACTATACAAATGCATGAGTAACATGTGTTTTCTTAGTAATGCGTATGTAAAAGTAACTTGTGTGTTTTTAGTCATGCGAATGCACGGGTCACACGTGTGTTCTTAACAATACGAATGCACAAGTAACATATGTTTCTTAACCATATAAATGTACATGTAATATGTGTTATTAATCTTGCAACAAAGAAATATTGCCCCGTGCATCGCTGATGCACAGATATCTTATAGAGTGTAAGTTTGAAGAATAAAACATAATTCTAATCATTGATTGAAAAATTAATGATTAACGTAGACAATTATGAAGTTAAATGTCCATAATTAATTTTTGGACCTTAATAAAATGTGTATTGATGTTAGTTATTGAATTGAGCTATAGTTTTTATATTTTTTTTACAGGAATTTTGAGTTACATTATTATATACCCATCTTTTCTTAAATGATTATAACATCATGCTTTTATTTGATTTTACATCATAGGAATAAAAGGCTTCACTTACATGACTTTGAAACCTTGTTATTTTCTCTCAATTCTCTTCCAAAAACCTTTGTTATTTAAGTGTTGGTACTTTATTAGTAATGTTATCATATATTTATAAGACCCACGTTAAAATAATTGTTATTGTGAGAAAATAGAATAGATAATATAGATTATTAAATCTTATTTGAATGGTCAAAATTAAATGAGTAATTAATATATATATATTTTTTTCTAATAGTTTTTTTTTACATATATATGAATCTGACAATCAAACCAAGAACCAACACTTAAATTACCTATTTTTTCATGGTAGGATATTTTACATGTTCACAAAAATATCCTAGATGCTATATGTTTACAAAAAGAATAGGACCTATTTTACATATTCACAAAAAAAATTGGGTATATTTTACATATTCAATAAAGTTCGAAATTATGTCACCTTCAACAAAAAAATCTAACATATGTATTGCACTTAATGCTATATGTTTATGCAAATATTTCGTCCTACTAATAATGTGATTCATTACAATAATCAAACGTGTCTACCTTAACTAATATTTGACCTCTTTTTTATTTATTTCCGAGTCAGGAACATCCACATATATGTGGGTCTAACTCTCCCAACAGATATTTTTCATCTACAAGACTCAAACCTGAGACCTTGCTTAAAAGATTTGACCTCTTCTTGAGACAAAAGAAAATGAAGACATGAATTTTTAGTTTACAATTACAATTTACATCACTGCCTCAATCATCCATCACCAACTTTGTTCTTAACATGACATCATTAGTCATGTGATTCATTTTCATATTCAATTCTGAGGGGTTAAGAAAAATATATTCTGACTATGATGATCACAAGTTTATTGTGCCTCTTTGACTATGATTTTTATATACTTCCACGTGAAATATATACTTAGGACAAAAATTAAATTCATAGGGTTCTCATCTATATATATAGTTTCTAATGCACACAACCACATACATAAACAAGAGTTTGTTTGTTTTTTGTTGTTTTGAAACAATAGTAATTTGTGTTTAGTAAACAACATTAATATTATTAATGATGTTGGTTTCTTTAGAAGCTTTGGCAATGGCGGGTGTAAACAATGTTGAATTTGGTATGGATATTGAAGAATGGGAAAACAATGATTTAGATGAATATCCACCACCCCATTTGCTAGAAGAAGAAGAAGAAGAAGTAATTATTGACAATTTCATCAATTATCAAGAAAAGGTGGATATGGCTATGGAAATGAGAATGAAGGAATGCATGGGATCAATAAAAATATTTGCTAGAGCAATTGCAACATTATGCATGATCTTGTGTTATATAACTTATAAGCATAAGAGATTCAGGATATTATTTTAGGTGCTGAAATGGAGCATTATTATTATTAATAATTTGAGATCAAGTTTTGTTTGTTCACAAGGATGATGTCATATATATAGTTTTATCAATAGTATATGTTATATTAACATTACATAATTAATCCATTTATTTTTTTATTTTATATCATCAAATGGCTACATTTAAAGGGATGAATATACTTTAAAAATGTTTATTATGATATATTATCACATAAATTTTCTAAAATGAAAGAAAATCAAAAACTACGTAATATCTTAGAAGCATATTGATATAATCTGTATATACGTCCTAACCTATTTGAATATAATTCAATTGTTCCTTAAAAATCCTTAATTATTAGTGTCTATTTATGTACAATAATTACAATCAATCTACCCTACAAAGTACATTCATTTTATTTTCCTAATTTGACTATGTAAACCATACATTGCACCTATTGTAATAGAACAAAAAAATTGAAAAGGAAATTGTGGACGACTTACACGATTTCAATTTATTGAAGATGGACAAGGATCGAAGTTTAATATCGGCCATTAAATCAGGATCAACATGACACACATGCGTTTGGCCTGGGCGCATGACCGAGGCGCATGCTAACTGGCCAAAGTTGGCGTATGGCACATGACCGAAATGCATGATGCATGACTATGATGCAGGAAGTCCTGACCGAGACGCATAAGACGAAGGCACTATTGGCTCGAACACTTGGCACATTGGTCTGAGCATTTGGCGCTAAAAAGCATTTAGCGCATTAGAAGTTGTTTAGCATCTTTGAACATTGTATTACATAAATGGCATGTGCTTAATTTCTGGGATGTCTTACAATGATTCCTAGGGAAAAGTTGGTTAAAATTGTTACGCATATAGTAGTTAATATTCTATTTTAGGATGGTGACTTGGAAAACGAGAAAAGTTGGGAAACCATTTCATCTTGTATAAATACTTATACATCCAAGATAATTGAAATCAATAAGAATGAGGTTTATTTCCATAACAAATAGTAATATGGTATCAGAGTCTTCATTTTGAGGTTGTAGTTTACCCTTTCTGCGCATTTGTATTTCCTGGCCAAGATCCTTCACAAACACCTTCCTCGGTTAGTGGTGTGCCAAGGCCATTCGCATCGGCCATGCGCATCGGTCATGTGCCAAGGCTAGGCGCACCTGTGTGTCATGTTGATCCTGACTTAGTGGTGTTAAACTTTAATCCTTATTTATTTTCAATACAATTAAAACTAACTTGTGCTTTGTAGTTATAATTTAACTTCACTTTTAAAAAAATCAATCAATCCATAAATGATGTATAATATATACCACCTCTATAAAAATTATACTAGTCAAGTAAATTTTCTAAAAGTCAAACTAGAATGGTTGCAAAAAGTTTCTTTTATTACCTTTTTAGGAGTTATTAGGAAAGAGTATTATGAAATATTTGTTTCGGTCAAATATTTAATATTTGGTAAATTCTATTAAACTCTTGTATTATTAAATAATAATATTTATCATTCACGAAGTCCTTTTGCCAAATCATTAATCAGATTATGTGAGAAAATTATTGTCCCAAGTATAATATATTATACAGTCCCTATAATCAAAACTTTGACCATCTTATATTACTATTAATAAATATACCATGCATCATGCAATGTATATTTAAGATGCATTATTTTAGGAGAAAAAGACATATGTATTCGGTATATAGTATATGAGTTTTATACACTGTTATTGTATTATTTACTGTCGATATTTAATCATACTTGACTTTTCAGAAAAAATAATCCAAATAAATGATGAATGAGATAATGTATATGTATAAATCTTTACACACACTATTTGTGGACTATTGAGATTCATATACCCCATTTCTTAGGGTAAGACAATTATACCATCCACACTCATACATAATAATAATAATAATAATTCCATATTCGTTTTTCAAAACGTTCGTGCGGTCAGAAAGTCATTGAGCTGAATGAAGGGTAATTTAAGACCAAAATCTATTCATAATAAGTGACTTTCTACTTTGAAGTTAATTATAACATGTTATTCCCGTGCATTTTTTCATCTTTTTAGCAGCCTAAAAAGAACAAGGTATAACATATTCATATACCATATATATATATATATA
>NC_032022.1:2365623-2517317 GCF_001865875.1 Lupinus angustifolius
TATATATATAAATACTATAATGTAAGTTGTTTTTTTGGTTTCCACAAATGTCCTCGCACGGGAGGATTGCAATCATGTTCAAAGCTGGGAACATCCACAAGTATGTGGGCTAACTCTCCGAGCAAATATTTTTTTCATCCACATGACTCGAACTCAAGACATTACTTAAGGAGAATTAAGTATATATCACTTGAACCAACCCCGTTGGTACTTCTGTGTTGTTAGAGCTTCAGAGATAACTCTTATAATGGATAATCATTTAATGCAAGGAAAAAGAGTCACTTAATTTTTCCTTTGAAAAATATTAGTGTATAAGTGAAGTTCATCCAAATATATATAAGATTACTTAGAACAAAAGATTGGAACCATTTATGAAATGGTAACCCCGCTAGTACTACATGAGTCTGAGATATTTTTTATACTACCGATGATATCCCCTCATCTTATTATTGGTAAGGAACTAATCATTTTCGGGGTGCGTAATTACTCATTCTAACAAGTGTCGCTCTCAGGAATCGAATCATTGATCTTATAGTCATCGGGACAACATCTGATGTCCCACAAATTATGTCACTGCATGTACCACAATCCTATGATTGGTTGAAAAAAATATTTTAAAGTTAAAATATTAATAATTAATTATTTTTCTTACCAACCAGAGCTAATGGTACATGCAGTGACACAATGTATGGGACAACAGATGTGTACACATAGTCATCATGAGAATCTAACAAAGTCTTACACCACCATATCAACACTTTGTTGTTACGTCAGTCTTGTGTCTTGAACCCTACACTTTAGGTCTTTTGAAAGGGATATGAATCATGTGTCCTTTAAATTTTGAAGTTGGAAAAAAGGTATTTTCAAAGGTTGAAATTTTCATTTGATGCAGCAAATCCAAATCCACAAAGAGGGGTGAAGATTCTATATATAAATAAGAAACATAACCAAAGTTTTAGGACTATATTCTAAGAACATAATATAATGTCTTAGTCTTAACAAGATTCTATTTATGGATCTTCTTATCTTCCACCAGATAACTCAATGGCTTTTTGTTTATAAGCTGAATCTTCTCCAAAGCTTGTTATTCTTTGTAGTTTCTCATGATCTTGCCTTTGCGCGATCTCGGCGTGCCTCCATTCTTCCCACCTTTCTCCGTCTAGCATTTTTATGACATCTGACATTGCTGGACGATCCTCTGGAGAATCTTGCGTGCAAAACAACGCGACTTGTACAACGATTTCAACCTCTTCCATGTCGTAATTTTTATCAAGGTTGCGGTCGACGATAGCATCTAGCTTTTTCTCCCTTTTAAGTTTCTTAACCTAGAGATGACAAATTATAGTAAAAACATTAACCAAGTAATTATAAATTGAATCATAGAGAGCTTATTTTTTAGGAAAATTCTTAATCATTCATAAGCACCAACAAAGCAAAAACTATGTATCTTTTGAAAAAATATTCACCTATTGCTAATCAACATTATCAAGGTAAAGGGTCCATAAGCAAAAACATATATTTCTCGCGACCCAATTTTCGGTTAGAAACCGGCTCTGAGACTGTATTCTTTAAAAACAGGCACATGTTCCAAGCATGCTCACACAAATAAGAAACAGCCGCAAAAGTAAAACGTATGACACTAAAGTATATTGAGGTTGACTCACATGGTCAAGCAATAACACGTCATCTTCCTCCTCCAAGCGCGAAAAGTCAATTGCACGTTGACCTGTAACAAGCTCCAAAAGCATGATCCCATAGCTGAAAACATCTGTCCTTTCTGAAGATTTTCCGGTGGACAAGTATTCGGGAGCTATATGGCCCATTGTCCCACGAACTTGAGTTGTCACGTTAGTCTTACGAACATCAACTAACTTTACCAAACCAAAATCACCAACGACTGCCTCAAAATCTTCATCTAGTAGTATATTAGCTGCTTTCACATCCCGGTGAATAATCTTAGGATTGCATTGCTCGTGAAGATATTCAAGGCCACGGGCTGTTCCCAGAGCCACACGTTTTCTTGTAGGCCAATCCAAAACGGGTTCCCCAGGTTTGCGTTCTGCATAAGTACTCTAGTGTCAAGCATCACAAGAAAATATGCCAAATTTACAAGCAAACTTAAAAAATATAGATATAAGGATACAAGATTCGTAATGCATAGATAGGTAAAATATCAACGCGATTTCGGTCTTTCGGGATGTAAAAACACTGAAACAGCAAAAACTGAATGTTTAAACATGTACAAACCAGCATGATGATAGTTCTAGTTATCAGATGTATATCATCTTCATTTTCCACATTCTTGTTTTATTCCACAAAGTCTGCATGATGATAATGATTATTTATAACAAAAGAGCTGTGAAGTTTCGGACAAATATCGATAATGTCAGTAAGTTTACTAAAATGTTAGATTAAATCTTCGATAGTATATTTTTAATTTTATATATCTCGGAATGTTTATATGACTGAAACAAATAAGATAAAGGCAAAACAAATGTGAAACTCAGCAAACAAGTAATACTTATGTGCATCGTAACTAAATACCTCGTAAACGATAGGCAACACTTAAGTTCTGCATGAAGGGATAAACTAAGAGGCGTTCAGTTAGAGTAGTACAAAACCCAATCAGCCGTAACAGGTTCCTATGAACAGCTACGCTTATCATCTCAACTTCACGCTGGAAAGCTGCATTTCCCCCGGGACTTTCGTAATCCGTCATCCTTTTGACAGCAACTTTTGTGCCATCAGCTAGAATACCTTTATAAACCTTTCCAAAACCTCCCTTTCCTAAGACATTATTCTCGCTGAAGTTGTCTGTGGCTATCTGTAGTTCTCTCCATGCAAATCTTTGTAGTTGACCGAATGAAATCCGCGAATCAACTTCCCCTGGAGAAACAAGAAAAAGGAAAAGATTAGCATAGATATTATGCAAGAGATAAATCCAAAAAAGCTAAATATATAGTACATATGAAGCTTAATTTTAATAATATCATTTTACTATGCATTCCAAGTTTCCTAATTTTCTGGATTTCCTTTTAATTTTTTTAATTTCGGCTCGAGTATACCTTATCCGCGCCCTGGTGTTATTCTCTTCTATTTTGTACAACTTTTATTTCTTAAAAAAATGTTACTACATTATTATAAAAAGTTTTCACAATTAAAAGAATTACCTTTATGGAACACTTCATGTTTAAAGCAACAGAAAGGGTATATTTCAATTTGTAGTCATTGCAAAAAGCCGAAAACACATTGGCAAAGTAAAAGTGCAAGATATTAGAAGAACAAAGCATAATTAATAAATTTGACACCACATTAACTAACCATATTCACTGAAATGAAAAAAATTATAATGGACCAATACGATATTCCAATAAATTGATCGAGCATAATGAGCTAAGCTTCGTAAAATTAATCTATGAAGTGGACAATAATGGCTTATATTATATTAAATCAATGAGTTTACAGCATTGGATCAGCTTGAAAAGGAACATGCAAGTCGGGTTACGAGATGAATAAATTCAAATTCTGTATGGACAAACATTAACATCCATTTCAATGCTTCGGTTAAGAGAAGCCACACACACACACAAGGACATTGCACAGGCTAGAAAAGGAACTTAAACCTGAAACATCGACAAAATCTTCTTCGTTGTAGCCTTTGTACCAGAAGAACAGCAGACCACCAAGAAAAAGAAAAACAACGATACCCACAACTATTCCAACTACGAGGCCGATTTTCGTTTTATGTGGTGAACCTGCAAAGTGAAGGAAAATAAGGTTTAAGCTTGTTGTTGCCGGTAGCAGGGGGAAGTTGGATAAGGTAAAACACATTACTAAACAAAACAGAAGCAACTAAATATCTCAAACAAGTAACCTGGATCGGTATTATCAGACTCGCAAACATGATGATAAGTAATGCCACAGTTTAACTTATTTCCAGTGAAACTGAAAAAAGGAACATAGTGAAACAAAGTAAACATTAAATAATCGAAATATAATGTATTACTACTTTCTAACGAGGGAAAACGTCACATAGATCCTAAATTCAATGAATTTATTTCTATCCAAGGACTCCATAAACACGTACTTGTATTTTGGAACATTGAATAACTGCTCTGGAACCTGACCACTAAGATCATTCAAATCCATCAAGCTGCAAAAGAGAAGTTTGAACAACCAATTAGATAATAAAATGATGATGAGATAAGCCGACAAAGTAATAAGAAGAAAATTTATGTCGGCGACAAAGAATCTTTTACTTACACATTCTTCAAGTTTCGGAGACTGGCAAGTGATTCGGGAATAGTCCCACTGAGATGGTTTTGACTCAATGTTCTGGTTGCAGGACAAAAAATAGATAATTTTAAGCGTTACACAATGAAGACAAATTCTAATTATAAATCATTGAAACCATAGAAACAGAATAGCATGCTTACAAGAATTGAAGCCTTTTAAGATTACCAAGGGTAGATGGTATTTCGCCAGTTAAACTGTTGTTTTCCAAATCCAATCTGTTCAAGCTTGTAAGGTTTCCTAATTCTTTTGGTATGCCTCCGGCGATTCGATTCCCTTGCAAAGAACTGCACGATAAAGTAGGAACATACACTAATGATTACACTTTAAAATCGTGTTTGCTAGGTTCATAGTGAATGTTTCACTAGAAAGAATCCAAAAAAACATTTCACGGGCAATACAGGCAAAAAAAAATCAACGCATACAGGCAAAAAGTTGCAGAATAAAGGTAAGGACCATCCGAAAGTTTCGTGGAGTAGGTAATAGAGAAACATGTCTGATATGGACACAACGACTATTTTGAAGTGTATGTGCTTCATAGTTGATCACCTACACCCTATCACGGGGAAAATACGTATGATGCAGATATGCATACTTCCAGATTCACCCTCTGGGATTAATAACAGTGAAGTAGAAAACCATTTCAAAAGATGCATAAACAACACTCAGAATATGCATAAACAACACAGAACACGGAAATGCATCTATATGATCTTATGGATTCGCATCATAAATTTAATGCAATGCATGAAGAACTATGAGGCTGAGAACTAAAACAGGGAAAAATCAAATTAAAAAAAAGGATGGGAAAACGATGCTTCAAAACTTCTCCTGTTGAATTTGACCAAGAATTTGTGGATATTTCGTATTATATATACTTACAGAGTTATAAGATTTTTTAGAACTCCTATTCTTGGTGTCAAGGTTCCTGTGAATCCCATAAACGCCAATGAACTGCAACAAAGTAACTCATGTAATTATACTAAATGCAAAATTCGAGAAATAGGAGCGTGGAATATATAATTTTCCGGTAACAGTGGATGGCTATCAACAACTGCTGCAGATGAAATATTTCAAAGAAAACAAATAGAGATTTGCATTATGAATATCTTACACTTGAGTAACACTGTTATTATGACAGTTAACATTGGACCAAGTACAAGGATTCACTTGATTGTTGTTCCAATTACATAGCTGGTCGGCTGAAGCATTCAATGATAGTTTCAATGCATATAGTGCCTCAACTGAAATGAACACGAACGTTATACACGTATTAGAGCTAAGATAAAGAGTCTAATAAAGCCTTCACTTACTATGACAGATTTTAACAGGGAGGATGGAATTGAAGGACATAAAAACTGCCGTTAAATTTTACATTGCTTAGACACGTATAAGTTGAGCGCTAGAAAAAACATATGATTGTACCTTCTGAATCAGAATCAGGCAGCGCAAAAGAACATATGTTAGTTAACAGCAAAAGAGCAAATATGAAGTCCATTTCCACCGACATCAACCACTGACACAATGTGCATGAAAATTAATTAGCATAAATGAGCAATATCCATCTCCGATGTGCAGAATAACCGAAACATTAAGCTACATTAATCGAATAATAATAATGGCAAGGGCCACATAAAGCAAATAACCAAAATATGATGTATTTAATGATCATTCATACATGTTCGGCCTGTCTAGGGAAACAAGATGTCTTATTATGATTGCTTATAACGCGTAATCATGTATGCAAATGTCTAATTGCAGAAGAACCAACCCATCACAACAACAATATCGGTACAAACAATATTGGATTAATTAATTTTGAAAAATCCTCCATCCGAAAAATCGTTTCATCAAAATTTGTAATGGCCACCCACATGAATGAAACCAATGATGTTTATGTTGCATAAATATGCAAACTGAAATGAACATATTTGATGATGATTTACCAATTAGAAGTTGCATTACAAGTTTATCATAATTCAGAAGCAAATGAGCTTGTCAATTCAACATCCTTAGTGAATTTCCTTTCTCATTTTGCATAATTCAGAAGCAAGAGTGAGCACAGAAATTCCCCTTGATAAAATAAAATACAATAATTTGTAAAAAACAACAACAACAACAACAACAACATTCTACCATTGTTCTAGAAAATTTCAAATTACCTTTGGCATGGATCAAAAAACTGAATACTAACAAATGAAATTCAGCAACAAAAAAGAGAACACACAAAACCCAAAATTGTTATCAAGTACAAGAACAGTTTCATAGAGAAAAAAATGAAAATTACATTACTTGAAGAGCCAAAGTTTGTATCTTTGTTTTATGATTATATGGTAATGAAAAAAATAAGAGTGAAAGAGTAATTGGGTGGAAATGAAATGAAGAAAGTGTACCAGTTAAGAGATAAAGATTGAAAATTGAAGCAATGAAGAAACAAAAAATGACAGAACATAACTCACTGAAAAAATGTTCTAAATGCCGAAACTTTTGTGCTAAGACACAAAAACTGAAACTGAATTGTCCATTTGCTTGTTCCTTTTCTCTCTTTCAGTTTCGTCTACTAGTCAAAAAAGTGATACCAGGTTTGAACTTTTGAACATAGAAATGGGGCACAAACATCAAATCAAGGTTAAGGTAATGGGTTACCAAAACATTCATAAAAGGAAACATTAGAAAAGATTTATAATGTTTTGTTTTTTTTGTTTCCTACATGTATGATCCCACACATTAGAGACAATCATTCACACCTATGTGGGGCTAACTCTCATATCGGCGAGTATTTTTTCATCTCCAAAACTCAAATACGAAACTTTGCTCAAACATGTAACATTTGAACCAATACTCATTAGTTATAATGTTTTGTTTGAGATAATTTATGATAAATATTATGTTTTTGTTGAATTTACGCAGTGGACTCTACCTAAGATTTAGTTCAATCATTGTTAAATTATTAACATGAAAAAAAATGTATATATCAATAATATAATAGTTTTTTATTATTGTATCATCATCATTCATTTTTAATCATTATTGATTTTTTTAAAATGTAATCAAAATAAAAGACGGATGATGGATTGAGTATGTATAAATTTTTATATTATTGGTGCATTAATATTGCCCTCATTTATTAATATATAAGAGTAATATTATAAGAAAAAGATGTATGCACCGGTAGTTAAGTTTGATATACTATCATTACATCATTTACCATTCATTTTTAACTATTATTGACTTTTCAAAAAAATAGTACAAATGAATAGTGGATGATAATTATGTATAAATTTTTATACTGATAGAACATAGATATAATACTCTAATATTAGATATATGTATTATAGTGTAAAAATTTATGTAATAATTATTTATTAGTATCTTTTTTGAAAAGTCGATAATAATTAAATATGAATATTAGAATGATTTCTTATATTATTTGTGCATCTTTTTTCTCTTCAAAAGAGATTAGTAGTTGAAATGTTGAATCATAAATGTACTAAAAGTGAAGATAGTTATTTATGAGAAGAAAGACCATACATTTTTTTGGCTTGTGTCTCTCTCCTTCGTTATGTGACCGTTTGCATATTTTGGAATAGTGAAATTTAATGAGTGTTCGTGTAAACATTTATACTCATTTATTATATTTATTTATTATTTATTTATGTTACGTTTTTTAAAAGTCAATAATAATTAAAAATGACTAATAAATAATATGGTAATAGTGTATAAAAGTCATATAATGTCTATATTTTTTCTGATTTTCTAAGGAGTAATGAATTCACTTAAAGTGAATAGTGAATGCTTTATTTCAAAACAAATTATATTAAATTTGTTATTAATTACCCCCACATTTTTCCCCTCTTGCGTCGGGGTATTTGCAATTAGTCTCTTTTTATAATATTTCATATATTTTAATAATGTTTTTTAAATAATTATAATATCTATATATATTGTTAATATAAAAAATTATAACATAATCACTAGATTGATCATCAATCATTCATTTTATTTTATTTTACTTAATGTTTAAGAGTCAATAAAATTTATGTGATTACATATATCTTTTTTTTAGATTTAATCTAAGGTATCCTTATGAAATAAGATCTTCTACACTCAAATATTATTGTGTCTCAAGTCAATCCAATCTCATTAAATAAGATTAAAAAAATATTTTTTGTTTTTATTCATTTTCTTTTCGAGTATGAGATAACTTTTAACTGGATTGAGACGCAATGTGACATAGAAAGTGAGGCATGTGATCCTCATTCTATCCTTATCCTCTATTATTAGGATAGACCAATGGTATTATCTCGCCTTTTTAAGTAAGGAACTAATCATTCAGGGTGCATAATTATCATTCAACAAGTGTCGCTCACATTAATTAAACTATTGACATTTTTGGTCATTTTAAAAATCGAGTGGGTCTTGCATCACTAGACAAACACATTGTTGGTGGATAGAGAAGAAGGAATAGTTTTTAACAAAAGTTTTAATAATGATGAGACTGAGATTGGATGATTAACGTAGAATTGTGAATGGTTTGAGTTGGGAAGACATCTCCTGTCCCAAAACAGAGTGTCACTACTTGTAATTGGTCATAAAAATAATTGATTATTAAAATTTTAATTTAAATATATTTTTTCAATCAATCACAAATAGTGGCACACTTTGTGGTACATCAGATGCGCTCCCGTTTGAGTTGAGTATATAAGATTTCCTCCAACTTGGTCCACTTTGAAATCTGCATCACAAATCATTGGTATAGAGTCATTCAAAATTTTGGCATAGTTAGATTTATGTAATTATCATTCCTAACTCACTCTAATTCTATAGGCTACTATTGGTATTTGGAAAATGGAAATATAGCTTATGACCTAAATATAACTCATAAACTTTAGATTATGTTACGAAAATTGATATATAATTTTGAAATAAAATTAAATAGACAAACTCATATTACTATAGCTGCTAAGTGCTAATGGTCAATGTACAATAGTCAATACCCATGGGCAAAATATGTGCACCATAGAGATGTTCAAATCCAAACCAATCTAAAAATAAAACCGAAAATTGATCTATAATAGATTAAAAATCATAAAAACAAATGTGTTTAAATTGTATTGAATATTTTATTAAAAAATGATCGGTCTGATTTTCGGATTTACCTCTTAGATCCAAACCGATCCATACTGGATCGAAATTGTTGAAGTGTATAACACTTTTAAGTATTTTCCTCGCTTAACCTAAAGTTCAGCTCCTAGATTATTCCTCAATGCCTAAATTGTTTAAGTATTGTCTTGTTGGTATTGTTGATGTTTATTTTATTGTCTTTGTCTTGTTACTTTTGTTGTTGTTTATTTTAAGGTTATTGGACGCTTTTTAAATGTTGTTTTGATATTGTTGAACACATGTTTTATGCTTAATATTTAATAATTTATATGAGTTTTGTGTGTATGTGCAATTTAAATTTTTTATAAAAGAAAAACCAATTTAAACTGAGATGAAACCACATATAATATTTGAACTGAACTGAATCAGACATTTTAATATAAATAGACTAGACTGGACTACAAATTAATTATGTGTTTAGATCATATGATTTTTGCCTAGCAATTGATCCAAATGAACATTAAACGCACCTAGTGCAACGTAACTTGTTAGAATTGAGGACTTGGTGAATCAATTTTTGAAAAAAAAGTAGCATAATATCTATGCATTGTCACTAATTCAAATTATTGGGTTTCTTAGAATTGATGACTAATATGTCTATTTAGTTTGTTAAACTTATTAAGTAAATCCCCTTTTTACACTTTTTTATTTATACTACCCACATTTTTCATTCATTGTTTCGACAATGAACTAATCTTTTAGTTGCGTGATTGCCTCTCCCAACAAGTGACACTTCAAAAAATCGAATCATTAACCTTTTATCATCGCGAAGATCTAGTAAAGCCTTACACCAATATAAATATTTAACTATTTAATTTTTTATAGCTTATAGGCTATAAGCTCAAATTTAAAAATCTAGAGAGTTTGAGAGCTTTTGTGTTTCCGAGAAGTATCCTCGTAACAGAGGTAATCATGTGTTCAAACTAGAAATAACCATATGCATGTATGTTAACTCTCTCAACAAATATTTTTTTTTTCTTCACAAAACTCGAATTCAAGATCTCGATTAAAAAAAATCTAACATGAATCAGTTGAACAGTTTGAGACTTTGAGTGACACTAATAATATTGTTTTATTTTCCCACAATGAGATAAGCAAAATAGAGAGTGAAAACCCCAAACTTGTTTCACTCAACAAACTCTATCCATCCATTTCTCTTCTCTTCGTATCAGGTTTCTCTTTCTCTCACCAAAAAAAATCACTTTTTTATTCATATTTCATCTCATTTTCTTATGCTATTCTCTCCTTTTTCTATTTCTTTACATCTTTTCAAACATACCCTTATCATGTTTAACCAATAATTTTCAGCCCCAAAATTTTGATTTTGATTTTGATTATGAAATTATATTGTTGTTGTTTTTTGGGTATAGATATATTGGATTGAATTGGATGGCTATTGTACCTTTTGCTACTACTCAATGGGGAATTCGTCCTCATCATATTTTCACCAAATCCACTATCATGGGTAGGGTTGCATCTTCCACTTCAACCCACAAGTGAGTCTTATTATAATTTAATGTTACAATTCACATTATGCATAATTCATCTTTATTATAACCCTAAACTAGGTATTAATTTGTATTAAGGTAGCATTTTGGCATGTGGAAAGAACATGATAGGGTGAATTATGATGTCTGCTTATGTTGTCTTTTTGTACTTTTGTTCCACTACTTATGGAGCCATCAAAATGTTATGTTTTTAATCTCTTGTTCTATTTTTGTGGTACTCATAAAGTATACTTAAACATATAACATCATAACCTTTATGTTTTGTACCATTCTGTTCTGACATGTCTACCAAACGCTACTTAATTATCGGTCATAGTGGTTTTATTGTTCGGGGTTGACTCAGATTTCAGTTGCTAGGGCTTGTTTTTTATGAACTGTCGTTAGATAATAATGTTTTTCTGTAGCATCTTATTCCATGTGTACTTAAGTCATCGTCCTTGCAGTGTTACAAGCAGGGTAAGCTTTATGGCTGCCCCAAGTTCAAGCTTTTTTTCTCGGGATTCCTTGCGTGGACTATATGACATGGGTTCATCTCAAACTTTGCATCGTCGTAGGGGGTCAACGTTGATAGTTAGAGCAGAAGCAGTAAGTTAGAATAACATTGTGCTTTTCTAAGCAACAATGATTTCCTTGTTTTTTCTGGGAAATTATGTCTTATGGAATTATTCCTCTCACTTTAAATTGTATAGTTCACATGAACTTGGGATATGTTAGACTGAATATCTAATTTTTTCAAATCTGCAGGATTACTATTCCGTCCTTGGAGTGTCAAAAAATGCTAGCAAATCGGAAATTAAGAGTGGTATGTTTCTGTGGTGCCTATTGTCTCCCATCATTGTCAAATCCTGATTTTATTGAGGATTATTTGTTCGATTTTCAAATTGTCAGTCGCAACGTATCATACGAATCAGAAACACATCAACAAAAGCTTAAACATACATGATTCCAAACCTTTCCATATTCTTCTTAGTCATAGGAGCAATAAAATTAACTGCACGGACACTCTATACTAGAAGAACAAAAACAACGTGACTGCATGAACATTTTGCACCAGAAGAACTAAACAACATGTGACTACCTTTGCATAAAGACTGGTTTGCATGAATGTCCAGTCATACACTTTATTTTGTTTTATTTAAGCCCCTTCGAATTCTTAAATCGAGTATTGCTGTTTTGGTGGAAAAAAACATACAGAACTTCTCCATATTGTATAGGCAATACCGAATCACACCGGTTTATGTGTACATCCATAATTCAAAGTTATCCGTGTTTGACCAAGTGACATGAATCGTTGGTTTTATGCTGCCTTCCTTTTTTGACTATTATGATTATACCTTCATTATTATCAATCGATATGTCCAATTGTGTTGTTTAATCTTTCCTGATTAGTTGTTGACTTATTTCTTAAATTACCATTGTTTAGTATAGCAGTGGCCTCTATGTAAAGGAAAATCATTTGCCACATTTAATCTGTTAACTACTAAATGATTATCCCTTTTAATATAAGTCTTCGGCCTTTAACCTTAGGCATTAATGAAATCTTAAAGTCAAAACCGTCAAAAACGACTGCCAAAACCTATGAAGGGAACTAGGGACATAATGATATCAATCAAATATGTAAAATTAATTAAGGTTTTATGTAAAGGAGCTTATGCTTGTTGCTTAGAATTGAGAGTTTATATTATCTAATGACTGTTTAATTCTCTTAATACCATAAAAACACGTGAGTTAGCTTTCCAAACCAAATAAGTTTTAAATTAGTCGCACGTTAGACACCTTTGATTGCTCTTTGGTATTGTATGAGTGAGGCTTGAATGTAGACTAATAGAACAAATGCCAACTAGAATTCTGGTAGAAGACCCTCTTGGGAACTTTCCACCCATTACTCCAGAAATTGAGATTAAACATTTATTTCATTCCATTTCTTTGTAATGTACAATAGACAAGAGATTTGCAAAGGAAGTTTAAAAGTAGTGGGTGGAAAACATCAATGGTTAGGGCTAATGGTAGATGGTTGTGATAAATAAATTTTTATTGCCTGTTGGATGGGAAGCATCCTGCATATGATTTACTGGTTTGTGCATATTTTTTGTGGGCCATTGCAACATCAAATTTCTCTGTTTAACATTTCAGCTTATCGGAAGCTTGCCCGGAGTTATCATCCAGATGTGAACAAGTGAGTACCCCCCCCCCCTCGTATTGAACATCTTTTACTTTCCAATACCGTTTCTTTGTCTTGCCTGTCACACTATATATTTTTTTTACTATTGCCGTGGGCATGGTTTGGATGCTTAATTGTGATGCTTATATCGTGTTCATTCTAAAAAATGTTTTCATACACTACCTCATCAACTTGTTAGCTTAAATCATTCATCTAAGCACCCCTTCACATGTCAGTTTCACTAGATGTATAATTTTCCTGTCTTCAAAATCATTTGATTAATATTACATGTTGTTGAACTATTGTGTGTATTCACTCTATGCTGCAGAGAAGCTGGTGCAGAACAGAAGTTTAAGGACATTAGCAATGCATATGAGGTAAAGCTACCACTATTGAATGCAGCTAGGCCTTACTCATGTTTAATGGTAATTGGTCTCCAGTAATTTAAATTCTTTTGCAGGTCTTATCAGACGATGAAAAGCGATCCATATATGACACATATGGAGAGGCTGGACTTAAAGGTTCAGCAGGAATGGGAGGCATGGGGGTAAGTTCCTCGGACAAGGATGGAGAATTTCATTTTGTTATCATATATTCCTGTTTTTGTTTGAAGACTGTTTTAGGATAAAACATAATAGTGTCATTTGATTCATGTAGCCGACCCCACCTAGTGAGAAAAGGCTTTATTTTTTGTTTTTTTTGTTTGACATTTTGTGTTTCTCATAGAAGGATTATCTCTGTGATCCCAGGATTTCAACAATCCTTTTGATCTGTTTGAGACACTGTTCGAGGGGATGAATGGTGGGATGAACTCCAGAGGTTCTCCGAATGGAGCAGTTGAAGGTGAAGATGAGTATTACAGTCTTGTTTTGAACTTTAAAGAAGCAGTTTTTGGAGTAGAAAAGGAGATAGAGATTAGGCGATTGGAGAGCTGTGTAACTTGCAATGGTTCAGGGGCCAAACCAGGGACGAAGTCATCCAGATGTAGCACTTGTGGTGGTCAAGGTCGGGTTGTCTCGCAAACAAGGACTCCACTGGGTATCTTTCAGCAGACTATGACCTGCTCTTCCTGCAACGGGAGAGGAGAAACTTCAACACCTTGCAATGCGTGCTCTGGTGATGGTCGAGTGAGAAGAACAAAGCGGATAAGTCTAAAGGTTCCAGCTGGAGTGGATTCTGGTAGCCGATTAAGGGTCCGGAATGAAGGTAATGCTGGGAAGCGTGGGGGTCCTTCTGGCGACCTCTTTGTTGTCCTTGAAGTTATCCCAGATCCTGTCCTTAAAAGAGATGACACAAACATTTTATACACCTGTAAGGTGTCTTACATTGATGCAATCTTGGGGACTATAATTAAGGTTCCTACTGTAGACGGCACGGTGGATTTAAAAATCCCATCTGGGACTCAACCTGGTGCGACACTTGTTATGGCGAGGAAAGGTATTCCGGTTCTCAACAAAAGCAACATGAGGGGTGATCAACTGGTTCGCGTGCAAGTTGAAATCCCTAAAAGATTGAGCAGTGATGAGAAAAATCTTATTGAGAAACTTGCTGATTTAAGCAAAGGCAAAACTACCACCAGCAGGAAATAAAATTTTGTGGGAACATGTATGTTCTTTCTATGTATTTTTGACCCTTATAAATATTCTTCTTTCATGGATACTTCATTCTTGACCATGACACTGAGGAGAAGTTGCAAGCATGTGTTGGTAGATGTAGGTTATTAGTTTTTATTAGACACAGGTGGATATGAATAGCAGAAGAAACTAGGGATCTTTTTCTTCATTGGAACTTGTATGTTTTTTTGTAGGAATTATAATTTATACCTCTGGTGCATGCTTTCTTTATTTTATTGATATGATGATTTGAGACAAAGTTGAATTATACGCACCCTTTTATAATTTGTAGTTATACTTAATGCACTTGAAGTTAAGGAAAAGTGAAGTGTAACCAAAACTTTAAGCAATGGTTTCATGAACCTTATCCATTTATAAGTTTTTTCTTTCATCCTCTCGTATTTAGTATCAGACTTCATACTTGAATAAAATTAACAATATCCCCCCTCTCAGTGTGGGTCTGCTCCCCTTGGGTATCATACACTTACCAATTACCATGTTTCAGCCAAACTACTGATTCTGGTACCACTTGTTGGACTCGATTGTAATCGGGGAGCTTCCAACAACCGAGAGTTCTATTGTTACACAACATAAGAAGAGTAAAGAATCACAAGTGAGATAGTATTTTGAACCAAAACCTTAAGGTAATGGTTCCATGAACATTTTTCACTTATAAACTTGTTCACGCATCCTCTCTTATCCAATGACTTCACACTCGAAAAAATCCAATAATAACAAATGCATTTGTATAATTAAGAAACACTATGCATAAATATATGATCCTACACTTTCCTATATGCTCAAGTATTGTAAAATGTTCCATAGTTTACCTGAATCTTGATAACTAATTACAAGTCACTGTCCACAAAGTATAAAAAGCATTAACACAAGACAGAAGAAAAAATGAGTCTCTCAAAATAACACACAGTATGTGTATTTCTTCCATATGAAATTTGAGAAATCATCTAAGCAAATGACAAAAAGCAAAAGAAAAAAATATAAACACAACAATGTAATGTATGAATTCTTATTTGGCAACTTGGGTTATGTTTGTAACTTGCTGCTGCAAGTGTTCTTCATTGGATGAATCCTTTCTATGGTGATAATGATTGCCTCTTCTCCTTATAAGATCTCCAAATCTTCTCAGTAGAGCTCTCCTTTTTCTTGAGTTCCTATCACCCTCACAGTCATCAAAGTGTGATTCATCTAAATGATCAAAATCATCAACATCATGATGTGATGATTCTGAATCTGTTGAATTCACTTCATCAAATATTGAACCCCTTAATGTATCATCTTCTGTTTCTTTGCTGTTACCATTAGCCTCTTCATTCCCAACCTTGTGTTGTTGTTGTTGTTGTTGTTGTTGTTGTTGTTGTTGTTGTTGTTTATGGTTTTCTTTATGAGGTGATATCATCTCCTTTAAGTTAAGGCTAAAAGTTTTGCTCAGATTCTTTGAATCCTTATGCTCCTTATCAGTTGAGTTGTTATGATGTGTCTTTGCTTTCTTTCCTGATTCCTTATCCTCCTTACTACTACTACTACTACTACTTTCCTTTGTTGATGATGATTTCTCATTATCTTCATGTTTGAACTCCTTCATTGATGATTCTGATAGCAACCTTTTCAACTCTTCTATGTTCTCAAATGATGCAGCTTCATGTATCTTTAGCATTTCATTCTCTTGCACAAGTAATGTTAAGCTATCCTGTAATCTTGCATTTTCAGCCTTAGCAATCTCTGCAGCTTCTTTAGCCACATTGGCTTCATTCAATGCTTGTTTAAGTATATCTCTCAACTTTTGATTTTCATCCTTTGAAACTTTAATCTTATTTTCAGCTTCTTTTAGCAACTCAAATACTCTAGCAGTCTCATTTTGTGTGTTCAACCTTTCCTCTTCAGCTCTTCTAATACAATTCACGAACTCGGTTTCTTTTCCGTTCCATGCCAAAAGTGATTCTTCAGCTTCCAATCTCAACCTCTCAGCACTGTTCTTGAACCTATCAGCTTCTTTCCTAGTAGCATCTAAAAGCTCTTTGTACTTCTCCTCAGTGCTCCCTAACATTGCTCTCCAACGTTCCGCATCACCTTTCGTGTGCTCGAGTTCCACTTGGCTTAAGGTCAATTGTGCTTTCACTTGATTGGCTTCAGTCGCTACTTCTTTCAATGCAAACGCTAAATCATCCATAGCTTTTTTGCTATTCTCTTCTGCCAATGTTGCCGCCTTCAATTCATTTTTAAGCAAGTTCAATTCTTCAAGAAAAGCTTTTACATCCATCATAGTTAAGTCCTCACCCTCTTGAGTATCATTATCCAACTTCTTTTGCTCTATTTCATCTTCATTTTCCATACCCTTTTCGATTTCCATTGTGGAAATGACATTCTCAATGCCATCTTTTGATTCACCAAGATTGTTCATGTTTTGAAGTACCATTACTTTCTCTTCAAGGTTAGAAATCTCAAGCTTTGACTCTTCAAGTGAAATCTTACTTTGCTCAAGCTGTTTTGTTTGCATCACCAATGTGTCAAACAAATTGGCTTCTGATTCTTTTCTCTTATCCAACTCAACTTCTAACTCTTGAACTTTCCTTTTATAGTCAAAAAGCATAGCCATTGCATTAGCCTCAGATAATTTATGATTCTCCATCTCATTCTTCAAATTCTTCAATAAAACATCTTTTTCTGACAATTGTAGTTCCAACCCTTTTATGCTCCCATGTTGTCTCAATGTTTCAATGTTGGTGTTGTTGTTGTTGTTTTGTTGCATCAGCATTTGGTTTCTTGCATGTGGCTCTGGAATGTTCCTCTTTGTAGCTAAAACTTGATCAACCATAACATTAGCTTCTTCAGCAACTTTCTTCATTTCTTTGAGCTCATTGAAGGCTCTACCTTTTTCTTCCTCAACTATTCTCATTTGTTCCTTCATTTGATTCAGTTTCTTATCATATTCCTCCATAGGATGATGTTGTTGCATCTTTGAAATCTTACTAAATTTATCAATCACAACTTGTCCTATTTCAAAACCAAAACCATATCAAGATTTTCAACTATCCATCTTAATTGCAATCACAAATATAAGAAGCAAAGGTTTTAAATTGCAAATCGGAATCAGATCACTTCTGACTTGTTAATTATGACCCAATTTTCAGTTGGAAATCGGTTTTGGGCTTGACTGTCTTAGGAGAAAATCCTCAATAGAGTCGTCAGCTAGCTGCCGCGACTAGATTTTCGATTGGAAATCGACTCTCTAACTTAACCTTATCACAATTATTAGTGATATGAACATCATATCAGGGTCTATGATACAATTGCAGATACAACCAAGATTAAAAAATTGCAACTTCAAATTCATTCACGAAGTTTTTAAAAGGTCTCGAAATACAAAAAAGATACGAAAGATGTAACATTATTGATATAATCGAGAACTTACAAGGAGTTGATGGCGGTGGTGTCTCAGAATGAATTGAAGGCACAAAAGAAGATAATGAAGGGAGACAAAAACTAGAATTACAAGATATCCTTAAGAAGAAACAAGACATGTAAAATAACATAAGTGAATTGTTTAGTAGTTGATTAAATCCTCATTATGGAAGCTATAAGTTGATAATAACAAAAGAAAACCACAAGCATATTTTAGAAAAAAGTCCTAGTTTGATGGCATTTTCATAGGAAACATAGCTTTAAAATTCAACGTTGGATTGTTTAGCCAAATGGGTTTTTTGTTATTGTTCTATGCAATGAAAGATGAGAGAAAACTTTGAACCAACCATTGCATTTAATGGTTAAGACATAAAAATAGGGAAAGGTTTGGATAAAACTATAAATTTATTGAATTGCATGCCTCAATAGGGTGAATAGTCTAAGTTAATGTATGATTATGTTGATATGAGGATATAGCGGTAAGGGTGTCAATTAATGTTATTAATATCTTACCGGTTAAAACGTTAAGGGATTCGTGTAATGGTTCAATTGGTGTTACTTAAACACCATATTCATGAAGTTAGATATAAATATATATTATATTAGCATTAATGTTGGAAAATCAATAAAAAAGATTAATAATTTTTTTGTACTTTCATTAAAAAATTAATTTTAAATTAAAATCAGCCAGTATGACCGGTACGGTTCAATCAAAAATCGGCACAAACCAATTTTTACATCATAATATTAGTTTTGTTTCATATTCAGAGTAAAATAAATTTCAAAATCCAATTGTAGTGATTAGTTTAAATTATTGTAACTAGTCCAAATCAAACCATTCCATCAAATAAAGTCTCCATGCACCATGCATCTTAATAAGATTTATCCAACTTCCTCCAATATTTTTTTATATATATTTATTCAACCAATCATCACAATAACATATGGGTATATCTATATTTATACTATTAATAAAGGGAAAACACAAAATAATCACTTATCATGGTGTAATTTGTGTTTTCCTATTTTGCCCTCAATATCTTTTTATTTCTACTAAAAAACCATATAATATTATTTTCTTATTTTATCCTTATTATCTTCTTATTTTAAAAGTATATTTAAAAAATTGAATATTAGACCAATTGAATAAATTCAACAGTAAATTTAGCGCAAAAAATATATTTGAATTTATAAAATATAATTGACAGGCACGACAGTGCATGTCAACACGCTAGTAATAAATAATTAGACTTTTCTACCAATCGCGCATATATAATACACTAATACTTTAATTTATATATATTTGCCTTAATTATTCACATAATTCTTCTTCTCAGTTTTGGAAGAGCTAGGGTTTATGTTTCTTTTTGTTCGTTTAGGTAATTGTTTATCCATATTCGTTGTTTTCGACTGTGTCTTCTTTCTTCTTCTGGTTCTGTTATTTTTATTCAAATCCAATGCGATTATACTATTATCACTATAGCCTTGTAATTTCATTTATTATTTTCTAGAGGTTTCAATGTTTTTAGTGCATACTATTTAACTGAGCTATAGATTGGGTTTATCGTATTAACTTTCCACATCTCATTAATCTAGGGTTTGTGGAACCGAGCACAATTTTGATTGATTTTTCGATTATATTTGCTTATTAACGAAGTAGCCCACGTGTTTGAGTGTCGCTGTCAGGAATCGAACTTTGCGCCACGACACGAGTTTTTATTTGCAGTGTCTGATTTGTGGAGGAAGAAGCAGTTGAGGAATTTTGAATAAGTCTTGTGAGAAAGAATATGGCAAATAGCAAATACGAGTATGTGAAGTCTTTCGAAGTCGAAGACGAAGTGATGTTCCCAAATCTCATCGTTGTTTGTATCAATGGCCGCAACTTCAGTAGGTTTTCTCAACTTCATCACCTCGAAAAGCCTTATGATTTAAATGCTTTAAAATTGATGAACTCTTGTGCTGTTTCCGTACTTGAAGAGTATGCTGATGTGGTACTTGCATATGGTTTTAGTGATGAGTATACTTTTGTTTTCAATAAGAGTTCCAAGTTTTACCAAAGGCGTGCTAGCAAAGTGCTTTCCATTATCACTTCTTTTTTCTCATCCATGTTCGTCACGAAATGGAGTGATTTCTTCCCTCAAAAGGAACTACATTATGCTCCTTCTTTCCAAGGACATGTCATAAGTTGCGCGACGATACAAGTCCTCCAATCTTATCTTTTGTGGAGGCAAAATATCTGCCATGTGAATAATCAATATGATCAATGCTTCTGGCGTCTTGTTAAGCGCGGAAAGACTGAAACAGAAGTGCGGAATTTGCTCAAGGTTGCTGAGAAATCCAACCTAAACGAACGTCTATTTCATGAGTTTAATATCAACTATAATACACTGGAAGAGATATATCGACAAGGGTCATGTGTTCTGAAGACGATGGTGGAGGATATTGTGAAATACGCAGATAATGGTGCTCCGGTTAGAAGGCGCAGGAGAAAGATAATCACTGTGCATAAGAAGAAAGTCGCAAGTACAAGGTTCTGGAATGAGCAGACTATTCTTTTGAAGGAGCTTGGTGGTTTTACAGAGGAGATTGACAATGTGAAATCAGAGTATGTGCATTCCTTTGAATTTGATAGCAAGTTGATGCCATACACATGGATAGTTGTTCGACTGGATGGATGCCACTTCCACAGGTTTTCTGAAATACATGAATTTGTGAAACCAAATGATGAGAGAGCTCTTAACTTGATGAGCTCATGTGCAATGGCCGTGTTAGAAGAGTTTCGGCAGGATATAGTCTTTGCCTATGGGGTTAGTGATGAGTATAGCTTTATTCTTAAGAGAACCACTGATCTTTATCAAAGGAGAGCTAGTAAAATCATTTCTGCCATTGTGTCATTCTTCACATCCACTTACGTGATTAGATGGAAAGATTACTTCTCAAATAGAATGTTAAAATACCCGCCTTCTTTTGATGGGCGAGCAGTATGCTATCCATCTACGGAGATTCTGAGGGACTATCTTTCTTGGAGACAAGTGGATTGCCATATCAACAATCAGTACAACACTTGTTTTTGGAAGCTTGTTGCTTCTGGAAAAAGCAAAAGGGAAGCCCAGCAAAGCTTAAAGGGCGCTCAGCTGCAAGCAAAGATCGAGGAATTGGCTATTGACTACAATAAATTACCAATCATGTTCCGACAAGGATCCTCTGTTTTCTGGGACAGGGTAGACAATGTTCTCATTCATCCGGAGAATGGAAAGTCTTCTGAATGTTATGGAAAAGTCATTGTAGAACACATTGACATCATTGGATCAGCCTTTTGGTTGGAACACCCTGGCATCCTTGATGAGAAGCAATAGGTTTAGTGCAAGTATTGAGTTTATAAATTAATTTTGTTCTAATTTGGTGACTGGTTTTTTTAAACCAAGCCAGCATTAAGCGTAATCATTGATTGATCAACACATACATTTAGCATTATAGCCTTCTGTCGACCCTACAGGAAATAACTAGTTGTGTGACCTTATAAGACTTGTTAGTATTGCTCATTTTTACTTTTTAGTATCGTTAATTTTATTTTTCCTAGTGACCTTCTTATGAAGTAATGAGACTTTATGAATTTATTTACAATATGTTATGTTAGTTGTTGCTTGTTTCCTTATTGTGATGTTGTTATGTGGTTTATGCTATTATTTAAAAAAAATATTTTTTTACTTTATTATGTACAATATATTTTGTCAACTGCCATGATGATGTATGCTAGTTGACCGCAGTGGCATCCGTAATGCTAGGATGACAGAATTTTGGCAACTGCCATGATGATATATGCTATTTGACCGCAATGGCATCCGTAATGCTAGGATGACTGAATTTTGGCAACCACCATTGGCCACCACCTGCATCAACCACACTGGTTACATCCATAATGTTTGAAAATTTGCTACAATTACGTGATTATTTTGAGAATGTTGAGATTGGGTATGGTTATTTTGGCTGCTTGAGAGGTAGGGTTGTTCTCTTCACCACTGGGATTGCTGACATTTTTGTATGAAGGTTATAGCACAATAAAGTGAACCCACCCTTCTTGGTTTCGGTGGTGGAGGCTTTGTAAGGTTTGCAGTGGCTTCAGGTGCTGATGGAGGCTTTGCCTAGGTCATGGGGGTTTGTGTGCAATGGTCTACTAAATAATTCCCTTTTAAATTCCTTAGAACAGGTTTTACCATTTTAGTTAAATCAAATGCCTTTTACTCCTTGCAGATTGTTATCAGTACATGCTCAGCCTTTTAAAAGTATCAATATTCGGTTTCATGTTTTGGTCACTTAAGGTTTCTGGTAAGCTTATATTTGGTGAATGTTATTCTTGACACCATTCATTGTTTCTTCTGGAATTTCCATCTAACCCAAAGAGATTAGGGTAGCAACTATCAACTTGCAACCATTAGATATTTAGACTAATTTAATATTAAACAAATTTTCATTAGATACCTCCCAAATGGATGAAAAATAGTAGCCAATACCTATTAGATATTGTGTGTTGAATTTTCCACTGTTGGGAGGTAGTACTAATAAGCACTGTAAAACGATTATTTCCTAAAATTTAGTGAATCCTTCAGTTAATATTGCAATTATTATGTATTAAATAATAAAGGTAGAGATAGTGATCGGGATGAAAGTAGAGTGTGAAGCATGGCTACTGTTTTGCTTTTGCATTTGATACAGAATTACTGTTTCAAAATCATGGCTCCCAGTAATCTTTTGATTCTGAACCATCGCCAATCTTGTTGCTCTGATGACTCTACACTGCTACTATTCCCATTGTTTTATATCTAACTTTGTTAATTTATTAGAGAGGTCTCTGTCAAATTTCAGACTTGTCTGTTGTATCAATACTGATCCCCAACCAGTATAAGCAATAAAGAAAATAAAGAGTCTCAAACTCATAACATTTTAGAGGATTAGACTGGACTTGGTCTATGATTGACTTGCCATTCTGTCCTTACTAGAAAGTGTGCAATTTGACTCCCAGTTTCTAGTTTTTGTAATATGAATGCATGACTATATATATATATATATATATATATATAGTATTTTCCTTTGGAGTTTGAATTTAATATTAAACTTAGTGTATAATTTGCTTTTGAGTGTACTTTTAGTGCATCTGTATTCTCTATATTTTAATTACTCTCCCACCTAGTGGGACTAAGACTTGGTTGTTGTTTTTGTACAATTCAATCACTGGCATCAATCTGTTACAAATGGTTGCACGAAAGTCTGCACCAACCACTGGTGGTGTGAAGAAGCCTCACCGTTATCGTCCTGGAACTGTTGCTCTTTGGTGAGTACAACTTGTTTCATTATATTAGTCACTTAGTTGCTATGCTTTAATTTGTAAAACTTCGATTTTAGTACTTCTAATTGTAAGTATTGCTCATATTCGTACTGAAATTGGTTTTTCTATTAAATAGGTCTCTAGAAAAATAATAATGTTAACTCACAGAATAGTATGATTGATACGTACAACTTTAGTCGCTAAATGGGTTATAGTTTCCTGATTGAACTGAGAGTTTATTAAATTCATAGCTCAATGATGATGACTCATAATTTGAGTGTGTGGTGGTGTACTCTATTTATTTACTTATTTTTCGTACTGGTATCTAATAATTTGACTTGTAATGAAAACAGTGAGATTAGGAAATACCAGAAAAGTAACGAACTGCTGATCAGGAAACTCCCTTTCCAGAGACTTGTTCGTGAAATTGCTCAGGATTTCAAGGTACCTTCTTGTTTTTGTTGTTTATACATCTTCTTCTATTGATCGTATTCTAACTAATTTTTCAACTACCGCATTTTGGTGGCAGACGGATCTGCGTTTCCGAGTCATGCTGTTCTTGCACTCTTTGAAGACACCAACTTGTGTGCCATTCATGCCAAGCGTGTCACTATCATGCCAAAGGATATTCAGCTCGCAAGGAGGATTCGTGGCGAGCGTGCTTGAGGTTTCTTTCTTGTTCCGAAAATTTGGGTGGCTGCTTAGTGTTTTGTTATTCAGTTCTATTATTAAAAAAAATAGTATAGCTGTTAGTTTGAATACATAGACAAATGTGACTAAGGATTTGTGAAGTTCTGCCCTGGAATTTGATCATGGTAGTAGTCCTGTTTTTCTTATCTTTTGGTGTTTGCATCAGCCACTTGGAATTGTATTGAACAACTTTTTGTTGTCATCTAATGTTTACTGTACCCATTTTATCGAAATGCATGGGTAACTTATCAGTTCTTCTCTGTATATAGTTGGTCACACAATGTTCTGTGTTATCGGTCGCACAACTTTTTTCCCACCAACTTAATTGTCTTAAATGTGATTTCTTGATCCTTGATCAGATTTTAACTTTTATTGATACTTCAAAGAAGATTTCTTAAGCAATTTATGCACTTTATTATTCACAATCTTGTGTAAATAGTGGACTACATAAAATCTGGTTGCAATTGTTGTCATGTATATAATAACAATGATCTCACTGGATCGGTCACAATGTAATAAATCACATCAAATTAATTTTTTAAATCACAAACAATTACTACATACTTCTAGAGAGTATCCTAAATCTCCTTAATAGAATTGTTTAGTAATCTGCAACTCATTATTTAAAATGAAATTTTTGTATGGAAAATTATTCTATCTTCCTCTATTGCAATTTCAATACCAGATTTCTTGAAGGTTAGAATAGAAGCAACGTTCTTTCATGGTGAAGAATAACATCACCTTCGATTTTCATATTCTGAATTTCCTTGAAAAAATGTCATGAGCTAGGGTGAGCAAGGAAAATTTAGACTCTTATGTGGTCTTAGACGTTGATCGAGTTAATTTTTAAACTCAAACTAGATCTTTGACTAAGGATAATCCAATCATGATTGAACTTGTACTCGACTCTAGACGTCATTAAATATAATGAATTTCTCTTTCTAAATAGTTTTGTCAATATTACATATAATTATGGATACTTAACTTGATATGTGAAATAATACAAATGTATATATTTTGTGAATTGTTTGGATGTATGTATATATGGTAAAAAGATTATAAGATCAATGGGCATATGAAATGATATAAACATTGTGGTAATAATTCATTTTCACAAGTGTGTACTAAATAAATAAAAATAGTTGAATAATCATGATTAAAAATGTGAAGTTATATGGGTAAAGAAGTTGTTGCAACCAAATACACTAACTACTTTAGGCTAAATGATATAATTATATTATACACAATTGAACAAGTAAATATAAAAAAAAAATATTGACCAAAACTATTTTTTGAACTCAAACTCAGCCTTAGATTTGATAAAACCCGACCATATTCTGATCCAATTACAATCAGGCGAAACATGGTGGATAGGTAGGGCCGCTCACTCCTTGTATACATGATGAAAAAATAGAAAATCTCAAAATTGTTGTCTGTGTCTTGAAATAAAAATTAATGTTGTGTTGAATCCTGGAGTAGATCGCTCTCTTTTAAGACGTTTGTGATATTGCCCTTAATTGTGCAAGCAACTTTTACTAGTCTTCTCGTCCACAGGATAAAACACCTCAATTAGATATGGAGATAATAAAATAACACCCTCTATAATACTATTATCTAAGTGTAATATTGTATACCAAGGAATAACCTTAATTAGATGATGTTAGATATTTTTCTATTGTTTGTCATCCTATCTTATAACACTTAATTATTAATGACAATAAAGGGGCAACATATAACATATAGATATGATAAGAGGCAAAGAAGGAAATATGAGGTGAGTATCACTGGAGTTGTACAATGTAATTACGATTTTGCATTAAAATGCATAAGTGCTTCCAATGCTTAACTAAAGTCTCATTTTAAAAATCTCAACTTAGGCAGAACAAATATGGCTAAGTGTCATTTTAACCCCAACCATCCGAAATATAATCATGTGAATTAACCTTATGTTTTGGACAAGGAACTAATCCATTTCGGGATTCATGACTGTCCCTCCTAACAAGTGTCACTCTCAGGAATCAAATCATTGACCTTAGGGATCCAGTGGAGCCTTACACCATTAGACCAACGCCTTATTGGTATCCCAACATATTATTCTAAGAACATGTTGAAGCTGCTCAAGTAGGTAATACCAATCATCATGCTAAGGAAGATAAATATAATCACCAAATTCATGATAATAAGAAAATCTAAACAGGTTCAATTTCAATGGCAGTACACATGTTAAGAAATTAAATAATATACATTGCACAAAGCCACAAACAAATGTATGTCTATTAGCAAGAAATAGAGTGAAAGTAGAAAAGGTTCAAGGCTTCCATAATTTCATTGTGCAGTCTTCACCATAAGTTGCAACAAGATTCCTATGTGGATGATGAGTCACACCTATAACTTCCTTCTCATGAACCTGCATTAGAAACAAATATATTAGTGCATAGCATCATGCATGTAGATAAAATCCAAGGTGCATGGGAATAACCGCCACTATTAAATTGAGCCTTGCTGATTCCAATTCTAGTTCAGTAGTTACGAAATTTACGCAAAACCTCACTTTAACGTTAGATTCGACTCGGATAATGGCGGCTGATAATTATCTAGGAAGACAATGTGATTTACATCAAGTAACACACAATATATACATAATGAAAACACTATTGCTAGCTGGCACTTGAGCTTGTAGCTCCGTGGTGCATTTGTGGTGTTCTTTGATGCTCACTAAAGAGGGGTGACCCCCAGGTCCCGCCCGAGGATGGTAAAAAATGAGTATTACTAGGCTTCTGGAATTTCAATAAAGTTTTACAGATGTAATCTCAGAATAACTCAACCAACATACCTTCATCAGATGCTCCAATTTGCCAGATTGATGGCTGAAACAGTATAGATTCCTACAACATAATTTACATATCCCATTACAGGTTATGGACAAGTTCGAAGTTAAAAATCAAGGAGGTCAGAATAATTAATTAACAAAGAAAATGATAATTACAGATTTGAAAAACCAGATGGAACATTGGAAAGTTTCTGTAAGATTAGGCTAAGCACTTTAATGTATAAGAAATATACAAAATATCAATCATAAAATATAGGAGCCGACTCACGTGAGAACAGTGTCCTATTGTGAGAAATGGGAACAATTAATATGGACCACTGGATCTTATTTGAACGGTTAAGATTAAATGATATATGCACATGACTATCATGTGACCAATAACTAAATTTTAATCTTAACCATCCATGATTGGTTGTAAGGCCATATTTATTGTTCTTACAATTTTAATATGAGAACTGTTCTCACTTGAGTCAACCCCATAAAGTATATGTGCCGAAAGGTAGTTACTACAATTTAGCAAATATCATTGTCTACCTAATTACAGTGTAAATTACTATAAAGTACCTGTCTTCACCAACACAGTAAATCCATTCCCCTTTAGGTGAAACACAAGCTGCAACGAAGTCTCCACCCTCTCTTTTACCAGATGAGAAACTTTTTACAACCTACACCAATTGAGAGAGAAAAGCATGCTATGAATAGAGAGTGACGACAATTGACGTATACTTTACACACATGCATGTCTAAACACCATGAGATATCTGTCACATTGCAACTTTTTAAGAATGGTCCAGATTCAACATCTGCCTCACTTAACATGTGTGACTGCCATTTCCCATCTGAATAATAGCACATACGGTAATAAAACATGGAACTAAAGTGCAGCCCATTGCATAAAAGAATGATATTTCATTTGTATTAAAGTGGGAGGAGAGGACAAACTTAGCAATGCCAATTAATTGAAAGGTATTGAATAATCGGGATAGGCCTTGATATAAAGATAGGAAATCAGGGGAGCCGAATACACTGGGGACTGAAGCTCATGAATGGGCTAAGTGAGAACCACACAAGTATAACGTACACCACATCAACCCAAAACCTTAAGTCACTGGGTGAATGGGTCATTTCCACTTATATGTTGCTCAACTAAATGTCTATCCCAGCTCCTAATAAGGTTCTTTGTGAATATAAAACTATGTCCAAGTCAAAACAAATATCTTCAGTAGACAGAGATATAATATCAAAAGGCTATCTAGTGCAGTAAACTCAATAATGCCCAAATTTTTAGGAGTTTCAGATTTTGATTATTTTAGAAAGCTAACCTACATGAGAAGGTATAAGACATCTCTAAATAAAAATTTAATTACATAATAAAGCAAACATCATCTAATCACAAACAGAAGTTATGGAACAACCTACTATTCTAAGAATGCAGAAAAATATAGGTGTTAGGATAAATAATATATATCTCACTTTCAGAACAAATAAAAAGAAAATAGAGGGCAAGAATAGCACAAGGATAAGGTTCTCCAATCTGAGAGCCAGATACATGTATCCTTGTTAGAACACACATAAAACATTAAGGAAACCATTGGCAACAACCTTGATCCAAATATCAAAATTCTATGAAACCAAGTATGAACAAAATGACATCCATTAACCCACACTTATCCACATTTTAATATATACCTGTCCTTGAAGTGTCATGATATATATTGATGACGTTTTATTAGAAACAACAATGTGATCAGTATTCTTTGGGAAGATGTGAACAGAGTTGACAGAAGCATCACCTCCCTAAACATCCCAAAGAAGCAAGGAATTAGGTAAAGAGCAAATTTTGAAGGAAAATTATATCACAAAATTTAATAGCAAAAACCCATAATGCAAATTTGTTCAAAGACATACCCTTAAAGGAGGAGGAGGCTTAAAAGTTTGTATGCAGTCAGTCGTCTTCACATCCCAGACCTATAGAGTAAGGAGGGAGAAAATCTTATGAGCACCATCAGAACAAAAAAACACATACATCATGTATGTTGCGCAGTCTAAGTAACTGACCTTGATTGTACAATCACTGGATGCAGTAATAACTCGACTCCCATCATTTGTAAAAATTGCATCATTCACATAAGAGGTATGGCCACGAAACTCTTTCAACATCTTTCCAGATTTGAGACCATGAATTCTAGTTTACATAAAAAGACCAATTGCCGTTAGTAGCCACTAACATTTTATCAAAGCAATTTATCATTATAATATACAAGACACCACAGTACAAAAACATTAAAGATGAGAGTAAGGAATTCAGTTGTGCTCTATATATAGTATTACAGAGCAGGGAAGTTAATTAGGAGTCCCATAAGAACAAACTACATGAAGATCATTCAATAGCTATAGGTAGAGCAAGACCAAGAAAAACCATATGGTTAAAAATTAAGGATTTAGAGCTAAATGAACTTTCTATGGACATGATTGTTGACTGAACAAAACAGAGTGATCCATGTTGTTAACCCAGCCTAGTAGGAAAAGGCTTTGGTATTTATTTTTCTTGTTATCATGTTAAAGATCCTTTGAACTGAAAGTTAGAGTGAGGTGAAGGCCCATAGCCCAAAAATGGTTATTTCTATCAAAAGCAGTAGAATGAAATTAAATGAACAAAACCTTGCTGTGCTGTCAAATGAAGTGCTTAGTAGCTGGCTTCCATCACGCGAGAAGGAAAGGCTTGTCACACCTTGGGAATGTGCACGTTCAAGACGCCGCAAGCATTGCCCAGTCCTTATACGCCAAACCTAAAACGAGATGTGAAATGTGAATAATACAATTTAAAATATCACTTATTAGTAGTTGAGATGAACAATATTAATGAACAACTGACACAAGGTAGTGAAGGTACCACATGCCAAAACATATATTCAATGCAACAAACTTGGACCTGATATAGTGATCAACACAAATATTCCCTTCGAAACAAAGTATAAAGTGAAAATAACATTAACAATAGCAAGAACCATGGTGTTAATGCTGCTTTGGGTACAATATACATTGGCAGAGTATTTATAATCACTGTTTAATTAGTTATTAACTTTTTATGCTTAATAGATTACTCACATGTTTATTTTATGAAGCTCTCAATTGAATGGATAAAAAAAGTATTGATATTACAATGATAAAATAACTACCAGCATTCCAATATGTTATGCTAAGGGTATATTGCTAGTTTTAAGAGAATCTTAAGACTAATCGTATGTTCAGATTGGAGTCTTAAATCTAATTTTCTTAAGATTCTTATTTAGAATATTAAATTGAGTCTTTGAATTTCAAGACTCTTCCTAGAAATCCACCATCACACATGTGGTCGTGGAACCACTTCCCTTCGTGAAGTGGCTCAGCAACGGGGTCTAAACTCTGAAGATTCTGAAGTTGAATATTAGTGGGACAAATACCAATCTTAGGAGTTTGAAGAGTCTAAGGGATAAAGATGCACCAATGCATTGGGCATTGACTAGTAACAAGTTTTCAATAAAACCATCAAGTGAGAAAATTGAACATCATAATATCAGTAAATCATGATCCAGATGTAGCTATGCAGAAACCATTATCAACCAACTGTAAAAGCTTTTCATCATGTCAATTTAAAGTGCAATATTGATGCTAAGACAAGGATTCGGATTAAAAAGCAGTGAAACCTTGAATTTTTTTAATTAGAATAAAGCAGAAGTTTCATGAAATGTGAAGTGCAACTGTATTCCAGAATGGGGTATGGCTATTGGGATCATACCCATATCTGATACAGATATTTTGTATCAGATGTCTGTGATACATCTGAATATATCATGTACAAATTTTCTGTTTTAAATCTGCTTTAATCATATTATGAAATGGAGTTGTCATATACATGATGTATCCTGTTTCAAGTCTGCCTACTCTCAACAGTCGAAGGGCATAAATACCATTGAACAATAATATGAACAAAAGCAAAGCCTTTTCCCAAGTGGAGTTCATACTATATGTCCACACTTGGTAAAAGATAAAATGAAAAACTACCGATATAAGAATTTCTTCAAAAGGATGGCTCGTGCAGATTAAATGCAGACAAATAATACTCACTTTGATCTTTCCATCTTGTGACCCAGATGCAAGCATCTCTGAATCCCGGCTGAAGTCTACACAAAGCACAGCATCGTCATGCATCATGAATACTTCCTGCAAGTTCATGTTCAAATCAACAGCTTTAAAATTCTTGCATGACATAAATCATGATAAGTCCAGACACTTCGTAACTACGAGAAATAGAGAGAGGTTATCAAAATATAACTTCCCAACTCTCATCATTAAAGAGAAGACTACCTAACAAGTAAAAGATGTAATATGTGCAATATATTATGAACCACCAAGCATACTTTACTGCAAAAAATTACATTTGGCAGTCATAGTTGAAATAGTTCCCAAATTGGCAATTGAGAAGCACTAATTATATTTTCCATAATAGTGAATACATCTATTATTGATTAATGGTTAAGATGCCAGAGGAACAAAACGATTAGAGGCCTTGAGGCTTAGAGATTTTTACTGGAGAAAGATATTGGCCAAATAGCTATTGCTGAATTCATTCACATACATTAGACTTATTCTCTACGCAGCTAAAACAGTTCAAATAAAAAGTAACTCACATCTGCCTGGTACTGGAGATCTTTCTTCAGCTTTCCACTTATGTAATCCCAGACCTAGAAATATGCCCACCAATCAGGAAGAAAGCAGCTGATAATGAAAGTTTCAAACAAATAAAACAATTCCCACCATGTTTACCTCAATAAACCCATCAACTGAGCAAGATACTAGAAACTGCCCGTCTGGTGAAAAACAAGCACATTCTGCGTGACTTTTTGTCCCAAACTGAACAAGGGAAAGTGGGAAACTAATGGTGAATAACAAATTTATTATAAAAATTTGAGAAACAAAAGGGGAATGGAGAACACAAACAGTATGTAACAACATGGCAGCCTAATCTAAACAACAATGATACAAACTCTACATCAATAGGAAAAACAACAATAACAAAAGTCTTTTCCCACTGAGTGGCATCAGCTAAATGTATCATAGGAAGGTGTTCTGCCAAAAACCAAGTCATCAGATGGGCCATTTAAATATAAGTCCTTTTCAATGGTTTCACCTATAGTTTACATGGTCGCTTCATCTGACATACTCTTCCTAGGGCTTCTAATGGTCAAGAATCAAAGCAATAATAATTTCATAGCAGGAAATTCATTCTCTAACTAATAAAAAAAGTAATGCCTATATAAGCAACACTTTGGACACTTTGAGCTGCTTCTAACAGACTACACTAACAGAGTTACAGAATACTCTTATCAGAATGTATAGTACTCTAACATCATGGTGCATACCTTTATTGTGTGAGAGAGAGTCGTGGGATACATGTCATCAACATCTTGTTTCATGGCAGCTGTTCCACGAAACAAATCGAACTGCGTTCCAGGAGGAAGTAACCCTTGATGCTGCTGCCACTTCAAAGCCTGGCCAATTAGAGCCATCAGTCGGGAAGGTGGAACTACAGTAACTTGTGCAGCAATAGCTTGGGCTATTAAGGCACGTCGCTTCTCTTTTGTTGAGTCTTGATAAGCCTCATTTGGATCAAAATAAGTTCTAACAAGGAGATGTTCAAGACGCAAATATCTTTCAGGTTGCTCTTGTTTCATGACACCCATGACCTGTGTTTGCCTTAAAATCGAGCGTGCAGTATCTAGTTCCCGAAGCTCAATCATTTCTAATACAATCTGTTATTATGTAAGAGTGAGATAAACGAATAAATACCTATCATAACCTTACCCAAATGGATAAAGATTTCTGGTGAAAAACAGCTAAACAAATACCTGCTCATACAAATCCTCCAAGTTATTACGAGGAAGCTTAAGTTGAGCAACTTGAGGCAAAATCGCATCCCATCTTCCACTATTAATATCAGCAACAAAGGTTTCATTGCTGTCAACAGTGTTCAAAGATACCTGACATTCGTTCTGCAGTGTCTGAAATGTCTGATGCAACGAATTTTCTTTGCAAAACTGAAGCACAATTTTAATCACACTGAACATGCCGAAGAAAACAAATCGACATTAAAAAGAATCTCGTTTAATAACACAAATTCATACATAAATTTACTAGTAATGGAAGGAAGTTAACTTACTCTCGAGCTTCGATTTCAAGCGTAGAAGACATTTGTTAACTAGTAGAGTAACAGAGCGACGATTGAATTTTGTGTTTTACGGAACTAACCAACACAAACAAGTGAAATTACCTGCTTCAACCAAACGATAGCAATTTTGTTATGTTTAGTTCAATTTCATATTACAGATATGTGAATCACAAACAAGTGAAATTGATTGTTACTATAGATATTCATATAAAAATCAAATGATTGCTTCAACTAAAGGATTTATAAAGAAGGTATTTGTATTTCTTCGTAAGCATATTTATATCAAAATTACAAGCTACATTTACCTCGTATGGTGATGATGGCTGAGTAGCGCTGGACGGAAAGGTTTATCACGGCGGAAGAGGCGTCGCGGCTGGTCAGTGTGGTGGCTCTCGGAGTTGAACGAGAGAGGGGAAGTTAGGGTTATAGTGAATGAGAGGAGTGAAAGATAGAAGATATAATAATAATAATAATAATAATAATAATAATAATAGTTATAATAAGAGTGTATAAGGGTAAGTAAGATCTCGAGTTCGGGTTTTTATATTGAAATAATATTCGCTAAGAGAATTAGTCTCATATATTTATAGATATTCCTGATTCGGATATTACTTTTAGTGTGAGTATTGTTGTGAGAACAAAAAAAAAATGTATAAGGGTTACATGTTTAATATTATTGATGTAATTGGTAACGAACCAAAAATAATGAAGATTTAATCCATATATACTTTTAGTGTAAGTGTTTTTTACATTGTAAATAAATTATTCGTCGTTATTTATATATTAACTACTGTGTAAATAAATAAAAATATTCATGTGTGAAGGAAACGTGACACGTTCTATTACCGTTTATTTATTTATAAACGCATATTGGCCTAGAGACTAATGTGATCATGGATTCAAGAAATGGAGAATGAAATTATAATTATTTTTATTATTGATAGATTTGAATATATTTTACAAATAATAATATTTATACTTATAAATTTAACATTTTTATTATAATTTTTATACGATTAAATTGGTGGACCATTACTCTAATTAAGTATTAATAATACTACTTACAAATAATAATTTTTTTATTTGAAATCTTTTTCCATTGCAAAATCAAAGAAACGGAGTGATATATGTTGATTAATGATTAGGTTTGAAGAGAATATGAAAATGGAGTAAAGGTGATATGAAAATAGAGTAAACAAAGTAATTTATGTGAGAACATAAAAAATAATATGAAGATATTATAAAAGGGGAAGAACATAACATTATTTGTTTATAATTTAGTTGATGAGAAAATAATTTGTATCAAAGTTAATAAGTTGACTTCGACTTAACTCATCTCTCAACATATCCATGGCACATGTCTATTTTTGTGTGCATGTCCTCTTTATTTTGGATTTCTCTTATTCTAAGTTTAATAAATTATATTGTGATACACTTTTCCATATAATCTAAATATGTAACTTTTATGTTATTGTAACCAAACTTAAGATGTATAATAATTGGAAAAAGATAATCCAATGATCCGAAAACATGAATTGAAGGATAATTTGATCCACATTGCATCACTACAAGTAGTATGTTTACGAGAGTTAGCCTTATATACATGTGGATGTTTTTGACTCGGACATGATTGTTTCTGATATGATGATACATGTGAGAAACAAAAAAGTGTTAGTCAAGGTAAAAGGTGGGATGTTATTTTATACTATGTGTGCATGAAACTAGTAAGGTAATCAAACAATTTTTTTGTCCAAATTGGTCTTTCGATCATTGAATTGATCTCTCTATATCGATATCTCATATTTGGTTAATGATGAACTTTTTCATTTTTTCGCATGAACTTTTCACTTTTTCATTAATCGTATGATTGTGTAACAAATAAATTGCATAGTGTTGGACTCATCCATGATCGAGGGGTCTCCAATTAATGAGGATGAGTCTCATTATTACCCAACATGATAATAGTAAAAAGTTACAAGTGAAACATCACATCTTAAACCAAAACCTTGAGACAATGGTTCAATATATCTTTACCGCTTATAAATTCTTCCACTCATTCTTTTGTATCTAATGTAGGATTTCAACTTGAATATATCCAACAATTTTTCGTGTAAATATGGGTACCATATATTTACCAGTTCGCTCTCAAATATGTCTATCATATTTTAGCCGAACCATCGACTTTGATATCAATTGTTGGGCTCGTCTTCGACTAGAAAGCCTTTAACCATCGATGAGTCTAATTGTTACAGAACATGGAAAAAGAGAAGAGTCACAAGTGAGATATAATATCTTGAGCCAAAACTTTAAGATAATAATTTCATGAGTTTTTCACTTATAATCTCTTCCGCTCATCCCTAATATATAATGTGTGAGATTTCATACTTAAATATGCTAACATATTGCTAACCATTATTATTATAATATATTAGGTTAAGAATATGATTGAATTGAGAGGAACCAAATATTTTCCATAATATGTTTCTTCTATCATATGCTAGACTACTAAATATAATGTCAACTCTAAGGAATTATTAAAGTATAAAATGTCAAATGCACACATATGTAGATGTCTATATTCAAATATATAAAATATGTGTATGTATGACGGACATGGTAAAAGTCAATTCTTTATTATGATTTTGTTGTAAAAGTTATTCTCTTGAATAAATAATTATGATATTTTGTAGTTTTGTTGTTAAATTATTTTCTTTATTATATTCTTGTTGTAAAAGTTAAATTTAATTAAATGCACAATTAAGAAAGGAAAAATGGATTTGATTTGATACACTATTTTTTATGAGGAAAACATATCCACTAATAGTGTAAATTTTTTTTACACCGTTAAATCATCTATTCTTAAAAATTATTAACTTTTAAATATAAGTATTACAAATGAAAAAATTGTGGATGTAGTAAATGTGTATAAATTTTTACACTAACTGTGTGTAGATTTTACACTCTTTTTTTATTGTGCTTAAAAGGACACTCTATAAAATAATATATTATATATATTATTTTATTTTTTATTCAAATTCATAACACATTCTCTATTATCTATTTTTTATTATAAATTATTTTTATTTTTTAAAATAATTTCCACCTATCACTTATTACAAAGTTAAAGTTCCTAAAAAAGGAAGAAAAAAAAATAGGTAGCCTGAACTTGGTCTAGTAAGTCTAACCCAATTTTAATATAGTCTGACTGGTCCAGGCTAAAAAGTTCAGCTTCAATAAAAAGTATATAATAATATTCAAGCCATGTAAATTTTCGGCTTTTGACGGACTAACTCAACCAAAGCCACCCATTTTGATGCCTATAAATACAGTGTAAGGTTTCATATGGTGTCATTGAATCATTTACTACTCATATTTAATCTTCGTTAATCATTGGAAAAAATATTACAAATAAATGATGAAAGATATATTAAATATGTATCAACATTACACAATATCTATTACTCAAATTTTATTTAGTTCCAAATGCATAATAAGTGATGTTATTTTAATGAAAGAAAAATGATATATATATTCATCCTAAATTCTCATATCACAAAAAGTGATAATTGTCATAAAATAATATATTTTATTAATAATTGATTTACAGGTATATCATTTTTATATAATAAAAAAAAGTGATTTATAAGAATTATAACCTGAATCTTGAATCTTAGTAAAATGATGTTATTTTATTCAAATTAGATTCATCTCTTACCCCATTTGGATGGGAATATCTACAGGTATGTGAAGCGAACTCTCCTAGTGAATATTTTTTTTATCTTTTCCACCCACGAGACTTAAACCGAGATATTACTTAAGAAGAATCCAACATGTATCACTTGAACTAATATTCATTAATAATTCGATCTTAAGACATTATAGTAATCATACTTTATTAAGTGGTTCGCACATCAAAAGAGAGAGAGAAATTTATAATAGTAATAATAATAAATAAATTAGAGAATGTGGTGAAGAAGGAAAATCGAATCGAATCAAATCGAAGGTGGTGGCGAATGCGGTGGTGGCGACGGTGTTATCAGAAAACTCAACCCTAAACTATTCAAATTCAACGCCGATGTGGGTTTTTTACTTGATCTCGCTTCCTCTAACCACGGCCATGGTGCTTTTAACTCTCAGATACTTCGCAGCACCACATGTCCCTCGCTACGTTCTCTTCACCGTTGGTTACACTTGGTTCTCTTCCGTCTCCATCATTATTCTCGTACCTGCTGATATTTGGGCCGTACGTTCTCATTTCCCTCTTTCAATTTTATCTTTAGGGTTTTTCAATTATTGCATGTACATAGAAAGTTAGGAACAATGTTGACCTGATTGTTATTATGTGGATTGTTAGTAAGTGACGCGGATCGCGATTGCATTGTTTAAGGAAGAGGAAAAATTGATGTTTATGAATTAGTTTTCCAAAAGGATAGTATAGAGCTGGTATTCAACCGAAAATCGGGTTGATACTAGTGATTCTATTAAATTGGATATGGATAAGTTTTGATAAACTGGAATTTAGATTAGAGACTGAAAGAAATGTTTACGAAGTATAAGCACCAGAATGATTTACTTTGCTAAAGGGTTAGTGTTTCAAGTGATCAAAACAAAATATTATGCTACAGACGTATTGTTGATAAGTTAGCTGTATGTGTTTTTCGTTTTTGTTCTATGATTAACCTTGTGTCCGTTGAATAAAGGTTGTTATTTTCTCTTCTTTACTATCTACTTCAGTTCAAATATTTTAGATCTTTATATTGTTAATAGGTGAAGAGTGTGGTTAATTGTGGTTTCTATGACTTGCACAGACGATTTCTTCAATCCATGACAGTGGAGGCATTTCTTTCTTTTGGAGCTGGTCTTATTGGAGTACGTTTTTGCTTACTTGGTATGCTTCATGTAAAGTTTTTATGATTATAGCTTGGTCGTTCCTGGTTCTTGTATGTTTGCATCCCTTTCACATCCTTTTGTGTACCTCAAAGGAGTTGTTATGTTTAGAAAGGAAGGCCAATTTTGAAATCTGTGTTGTTGGTTAATGGTCCAAAGTTTTTTTTGAGCCTGTTTGGTTGATCATGTGATGGTTGCTTTGCTCTCTCATTGCCCGACTGTCAAATATTCCTCCAGGATCCTCCTCTAGGTGCCTCTATTTGGTATTTAATCACCTAGTAATACATATGGCATGCATGTTAACATTTTTCTAGGGAACAGAGTTTGAACTGTATTGGATGTTTGTAATAATTTTTGCATAAAATAATATAGTTTTTCTGTACGATTGAAAGTTTATGGGATGTTATGTATGTGCTAGAATGCTAATTTGCTTTATGGGGGTCTTGTCGTATGCTTGCCTACATACTCGGCATGATTACCGCAAGGACATATTTAACGGCATTAACAGATCAGAGATGCAAACTTCCTCTTACATTTAAGTTATTTATCCTAAACAGGGCTGTGGTGCCCCTTATTCAGGGTTTTGAAGATGCTGGGGATTTCACCGTGTCAGAACGATTGAAGACTAGTGTACATGTTAACTTGGTCTTCTATCTAATTGTGGGATCCATTGGTCTTTTTGGACTTATTCTTCTCATTCTGATGCACAAGACCTGGTTGGTTCTCGTCCTCCTAACCCTATTTCTTTATGTTGATTTTAGCTTTTTGTAGTATGATGTTCTCTCCAAGTTACTGTTGAGTAGAACCTTCTTCTTCTGTATTTTTTTATTTTTTTCGGTATAATAAATCTTCCTTTTACTTTCTGGCTCTCCATGCTTTCCTCAAGAACACTCAAATAACAGCAATTTCTTCTTTGTTATGTACAGTGTCATATGTAGACATGCTTCGTTAGTAATTTGACTGAGTGATTTGTCATGACTGATGCATTCATGAACTTGGAGTCTGTGTGGACATCAAACTCTCTTTATGTCCCTCTCTATCTTTTCTTATTGTATGAATAATGAGGTTCTTGTAAACCTCTTTTTAAGGGGGGGTCTTCAATACACTACTCTGTTAAAATTATGTGTCCACATTCAGATTTAATCTAACTCATAACTCTATGGACATCTGTGCATTTACTCCCAAAGGCTAACACATTGCCTCTGACATTTAAAGAAAACACAATAGAACATCTTGACAAGATGTTACTTTGTAATAATATATAAATCACGTGCTGAAAAGCTGTGATAAAATATTAAAGAAATAAAGGTTTAAATTGTATATGTAAGTCAGCTTTTCAATAATTAATTGCTTGTATGATTTTTCGTGCCATGGTTATATAAAAGGTCTTGCTAACAAGTGCTCTAAGGGCATTGGTTATGGAAGACAAGACAAGCGAGTGTTGGAAAAACAAGTTCAACACTTCTCGAAATGTTAAACGCCTAATTTCCCAAGACAAAATTGTTTGTTTTGCTTCCTTAACCAGTGTCCTTAGGGCACTAGTTAGTATTTTCTTTATATAAATACCTGCTTTCAGCCCAATTATTTTATTTTTGACATGATGGTCATGGTTATCTAGTTAGCATTTAGTAAGCCTTTTTTTCAATTACATGTCTGTGTTTATTTTTTGTTTACTGTCAAGAGATACCTCTTTTTGGGAATGATTTCTAGTTGGTTGATATTTCTAAAAACAGGAGTGGAAGTCTTTTGGGATTTGCCATGGCTTGCTCCAACACCTTTGGACTTGTTACTGGTGCATTTCTTCTCGGCTTTGGTTTAAGTGAAATTCCTAAAAGCATTTGGCAAAATGCTGACTGGACCACCCGCCAGAAAGTTCTTTCCCACAAAATTTCCCAAATGGCTGTCAAACTTGATGATGCTCACCAAGAACTTTCAAATGCTATTGTTGTAAGTGGTTCATTCAAGTTGTCAGCAAAATTTCATGATTTTACCATTAAGAAGTTACTCTTAAATGGATTTATTGGAAGAAAAAAATGTTCATATTTGACAAGGCCAATGCCCAAAAGGAATGCAACAAGATAGAGCCACACCCAAAGTTCTCCCTGATACGGAACTTGGGACAGAGGGAGGGGGATCTCCAAAATAACACAAGAAATAAATTCCTTTTTGATTGAACTCAATGTAGTTGTTTGATCCATATACCCAACCATTCCTTGTAGAAAAGGCTTGATTATTGTTCTCGTCCTGCTGCAATTTTACAAGTTGTTACTCTTTCACTTGCAAAATAGAACCAGCGTTTTTCTTTGTCATCTGTGCCTTACTTTCATAAGTAATTTACAATAAAACCCTTAATCCATGTTCTATTCCTCCAGCTGGCTTTATTTCGAGTCCTGGATACGTTGGGAATACATAAGTTTTAAATTTCTGTGCAAAGCAGGATTATGCATCATGGAGCATATTTCAGCATCTAACGTCTCCTTCCTTCCCTGCTCTTCTCGTATAAAAAATACTAATAAGTTATTTGGGCTAGTTATGGTAAGACTTTAAGGGAAGTGTTTGTCAGGGTCATTCCAATTTATAACTTAGTGACTCCATCTGTCCTAAATGTTTTTGCCATTTTGGGGAAAGTGCTGCACTTTTGCTTGCTAGCAGTGTATTGCTGGCAGTTCTCGTGCTCTGTCCATAAAAATATTGTAATATTGAACATGATCATTTTTTCTGTACATTGACAATCTCATGTGCATTATTTATTGCTTTGTTTTTGCGGGTAAGGGGAGGATGCAAAATTGAAATGGCTTGCTTTAGAGTGTGAATCATGATAGACTCCAACTGTTTATGTTAGGACAAAGTTACACGAGCATCAAGGAATCAGCTCCCTAAACATGATAGTAAAGTTAGTAACTAACAACTTAAGTCGCATGGGTCCCATGATGGAGAGAGAGTGAGAGAGAACAGTGGAGTGAGATGGGATATATGGGAAAAGGTGGGAAAAAGAGTATGCAGGAAATTAGTGAGTGAAGGCATTGGGTGAGAGAGTCTGGCCTCCTGAAGAGCTAGGGTACCTTTATTTTTCTTTTCTGTTCTATTGGAGGCAGCGAAGAAGAGAGGTTCTTCTATTTTATGTACAAACAAACCTGTTACTGGTATCACACTGATGTCAGAAACAGAATTTAAGTGATAAGACTGTTCTATTAAACTATTTTTGGTCTAGTTCTATCGGAGTATCTCTGCTTTTAATGTACCCTTCCCCCTCCAAGTTCTTGGAGCTGAATGATTGTTTTTCTCTGTAGGTTGCTCAAGCAACATCCAAGCAGATGTCCAAGCGTGATCCTTTGAGACCTTACATGAATATCATTGATGATATGCTAACTCAAATGGTATTGAGCTTATGTTATTGGATATTTTGATTACAAATTCTGAATTGTTTTCTTTGTTTAGATCTAACCTTCAAATTTTCAGTTTAGGGAAGACCCATCCTTCAAACCACAAGGTGGTCGATTAGGGGAAAATGATATGGATTATGATACAGATGAGAAGTCAATGGCAACACTAAGGCGTCATCTTCGGGGGGCTAGTGAAGAGTATTACAGATATAAAAGGTAAGTTAATGACCAATTTGGTCTTTTAGTGGTGTTCTTTGCTTGATAACTTGTTCGTGAATCCTTCACACTAACAGCTGTTATGGTAAATTAAATTGTTAATTTATTACAATGAGCATAAGTATCTATTATACCTTGACAGTAAAATCACTTCTTAGTATGTCCCTCACGTATTACGTTTTAGGTCCTTTTTCTTTTTGATTATCTTCACTGGTGATGCTTGTAATTGCCTTGGTTAATAGTTATGCTTATTAATTTCCATCCTTTGGCTTTACTTGGACTGGAAAGATTTTCAACTTTTATTCCTAGATTCTACTAATATGAAGGACCTTGTAAAATCTGGTTTCTGATGTTATCTAACGGGGAGATAGATTCTGTCACATCCGTACAACAACTGTGTTAAACAATAGCCAAGCTTCATTTGATATTGTTGCTTTTGCAGTGAATATACGACTTATGTACTGCAAGCCCTTGAATTGGAAGATACAATAAAGAATTATGAACGCCGCAACTCAAGTGGATGGTTTGCTTCAAATTTCATTTTCTTTTGTTGTTTTCCCTATTTCGACACCCTTCTATAATGTATTACAGGTTCTTACAGCTCAGCTTAAAAAAAATAGTGCTATTATTTCAGGGAATTTAATTCGAGCATTAGATCACCTCGGGGAGGCAAGTTGGGATCCCTACTTGATACTTTAGGTAATTATGACTGTTATTAACCCAATTTTTTAACTTCACTGAATGTTTCTCTGCTGCATCTGGAATAGCATTGACTACATAAAATCCTACTTGCTCAGTTGCTTCCTATGTGTTGCAATCCTATTTTACTTTTTTTTGTGTGGTACATGATTTATATAGTTTAGAATAAATTAAGTTGACCTCCCTAGGTCCTGAAATGAGAGAATTTGAATATAATATTGATACATCTGGTGGGAAGTCAATGTAATTTGCTCGTACATATCTATTGCTTTTGGCTTAGAAGTTTCTAGAATTTCATCTCACTTATGTCTTGCCTTTTTCATTTAGGTTTATGCTACATCTTATTTTGAGTAATTTAATTATGTGAAGATATTTTGGTTAATGGCATTGAGCTTTGGGGTTCTGAATAAATGGTGCTTCTTTGCAGAATTTTTCTGGCGATGTATTTTAAGGAAACAAGTTGAGAAAGGCTTGGCCGTTATACTTGGTATCATATCTGTTGCCATTCTTTTAGCAGAGGCTACTCTTCTGCCTAGTGTTGATCTATCGCTTTTCTCCATTCTTATTAAATCCGTTGGAACACAGGAGGTGTTTGTGCAGGTAGGGACATATTTGTTAGGAATTTAAGATTTTGTGTGAACATTTAGATATATATTTAAAATATTTTTTCATTCTATAATTGTGAAACTAGAATGATGGGTTATTTTGTGTTTTTTTTTCACTCGTTAATCTTTGAAAGGTTGCATGAAATCAGTTATCCTCAATTTCTTGCCCAGGTGTTTGCTTTTATTCCTCTCGTGTATATGTGTATCTGCACATACTATTCCTTGTTCAAAATTGGAATGTTGATGTTTTATTCACTGACACCCAGACAGACCAGCTCAGTTAACTTGCTTATGATATGCTCGTAAGTTTTTATTCTGTTATTTTTGTTTCTTGAATTGTCTTTGCTGTTGAATGTACTGGTGATATTCTATCCTTTTTTGTTTCCAGAATGGTTGCTCGTTATGCTCCCCCTATCTCATACAACTTTCTCAATCTCATTCGCCTTGGTCCTCATAAAACAACTATATTTGAACAGGTATTTCTTTGCGGTTCTGATAAATCCTTGATTCTCAAGTCTCTTGAAGATGCTATTTTTCTAGCCTAATCCAACAAAGTGGTGGGCACTGGGTTGTTGCTGTCTACTGTGATGCTTTTCCACTTGTTTGTCTTTTTTAGCATATAATTTTTTTGTTGCCTGACTAAGCTAGCAGCACTGTTAAGTTATCTGAACTTCTGCATCAACACATCTTTGCTTCCTTTCTTTCTCAGTAATTCCTTTTTTTATTTTATAATTTGGCTCGTGATTTTGCTATGATTGCAGCGAATGGGGAATATCGACAATGCTGTCCCTTTCTTTGGGGATAAGTTTAACAGAATCTATCCACTTATTATGGTTATATATACCGCCTTGGTTGCAAGCAACTTCTTTGACAGAGTCTTTGATTTTATGGGGAGCTGGAAGAGATATATTTTCAAAACTGAAGCTGAGGATATGGATGGTTTCGATCCATCTGGATTAATTATTTTACAAAGAGGTATGAAGTGTGGAATTCCAGTGTTGCTAAAACTTATAGTTCAAGTTCGTAAGTTACAAATCATGTTGGAATTACTGAGTTTTGACTGTGATACCTGTGTTTGAGTATTGATTTTGTATTATTTCTAGAGCGATCTTGCCTTGAACAAGGACACAAAATAGGGGAGCAAGTTGTTCCACTTGCAAGGAATTTCAATGGTGTTGACATTGAACCGGGCAACAATTTTATGGTAATGTAGACACAACCTCCAAAATTTTTGAAGCAATCTTGTCTTACTTTTTTCGTATGTCATATAACATATCCAATTTAGGGCTATTTATTTAGGATTCTCAAGTTATTTTCCAAAAACATTTTGTCAGAAACATTTCTTTGAGAAGCCGAAAAATTCAACTTTCTCCTGAAAATTGATATTTTTTTTGTTTCTTCTAGATAAACATTTTATGTAAACCCCAGCCAAGCAAGCATATAAATGTCAGTTTTTTGTCATAAAAACACTTTTTTTCCTAAGAAGACCTAAACGAAGGGCCTTCAATCTTTCATGTTTTGCTCGTGAATGTTTCTTTGTTAATTTTTGACTACTACCCCATTCTTTTGGTTATGCAGTTTATTGACTTTACTTATTCCTTAAATTTGTTCAGGAGACGAATGGTGTTGAAATGAAGACAACTTCCAATTTAATTACTGAAGAACCATATGGAAGTATGTCTAAACATTTGAAGGAAGAGACAAACAGACAGGGTTCAAGCAGGGAAGCCATCAGCAACAAGTATGCTGCCATTAGAGAGCAGAGCAGTAGACCAGCCGAGAAAAACGTACCCTATGCTAATTCCATGCTTGATGAAGGCAATACCAGTTCTAGTAACACAGCCGTAATGCCATCTTCAGGCTTGGCGTCGACGTGGCTAAACATGAAGAACGGCTTTCAGAATTTCAAGGCCAATGTTGGGGCCAAAAAGTTTTTACCCATTCGGCAAACACTGGAAGATAAGATCTCCCCTGCTTCCTCTTCCGAGTCCCTTGATGCAATATTTCAAAGACTAAAAAAGCCGTCTTCGGATCAAGTTATTTACCATGATGAGGACTGAGGTGTAGATTTCAATCCTTCTTCAGGTCCTTTATCAAATGATATGTACAGTAATGGGAATATCTTAAATGATGTGCTTAGAAAAAATGTGTACTTATCCTCCATTACAGCATGAGATGGAAGATAATCTGCTACACAGAAACTTATACCTTACAAATTAATCTCATACAAAAGCTAGTTGATTCTTAGGGGGGAAAATAGTAAAAATTGTAACAGTACGAAGAGTTACCAATGTTTTGCATGGTTTGAACTGATAATTGATTACTCAGATTGAATTGCTATTTTTTATAGGATATCTTTCATGTTTTGATGGTGAATATTTCTTTGTTAATTTTTCAGATAAAAGAAATCCTTGTTCATTTTGTTTTTTGCTCTGGATATAAAAAAATGATTTTTTTACTGCTGAGTGACATTTTCTGATGTTCCAACACAAATGAGATTAAGGACTTGGTGTGGGAATGAGATAATAAACTGAATCAAAAACAAAACTACTTCAGTTAGACTCTGTTCCAGCATCAAAAAGTCCCTATATTGGGCCTAATTCTTGGATTTGCTTAGAACACTTCTTCGATGTCATGAAATATAGTTGTGAGGTGACCCTGAAGTATTTTTTTTCTTCTATTTCTCTCCTAAATCTAATTCGCAAATAAATACTAAGTGTTACAGTTGGAGGAGTAAGAATACAAATATTATTTATATTTATCTCGAAGTAACAGCAATTAAACCTTGTTATTTGAATATCAACTTTTGAACATCATATGTGAGATTGTTCTATTTCTCATTTACTTTCTTCCTTTTGTATACACGCATTTAAAAATCAAAAGGAACATCATATGTTTTTCCATGTTTTGATGTTCATGAAACTTATCCATGATGATTTACTTGTAACTCAAATGTGAAGAAAAGTAACTAAATCTCATACACCCCTTACAATCCTAGAATTGATAGAAGCTTCCTTTGAATCCTTTTTTGTCAATTTGATAACTTTAGACCAAAACCCATCTTTCTTTCTACCTTGAACTCCACCAACATCCCTCTCTCTTATCCTTGTTCTTGAAGCAAAAGCATGAGACTTGCTCTTCTTCAAGTTCAACTCATGTTTAAAGCTTATCATGCAAGAAACATGATTTGTTGCATGAGAAGCATTCCGACCGAGGCGCCGGACATGAGGTAAAGTAGCATGATTTGATGAGGCATTAGTAGGAGGAGAAAAGGGTGGTTGACCTTGAGGAGAACAAGAAGAAGGACAATCAATAAGGTTGTTGTTGTTAATGTTGTTGTAGTTGTTAAGTAGTGAGAGTTTGTCTCTTAAACAAAAGGAACAAACACCAGGTACTTTATTATCATTTGGGTGATTCTTGCAACCTCTTCTTTCTAAATAATGCATTTCATTCATCTTGTTTTTCTTCTTCTTCTATACTATAAATCCTCATGCATACTATAATTTATAGATTATGAATGTTTTACTTGGTCTTCTTGTTTGTATTAGTCACATTTCTTTGTTATATTTCAACTTATTATTAAATGTTTTTAGTGGAAAATTCTCTTTAGAAAACTAACATATAATTTTTGCAACCTTATCTAATATAAGAGAGGTAATTAGTGAAAATGAATAACTATGATTATTATAAATAGATAAATAAGAAATATATTAGAGAAATTTAATAGAAATAGATGTAATAATTATATTTTTTTATTTGTGTGCTCCACTAATAAAATAATCTAAATGAATGATAAATAATATAATAAGAATGAGAATCCACTTACTTTAAGATTGAGTTTTTTAAACTCACTCTTCATCCTAACCATAAATTCTATGAACATATAATGATTTAGATCTACTCACTAATTCAAACCATTAAATTTTCCTAGAGTTGATAACAACTATGAAAAATAAGTTTAAAAAAATTAACTCCCTCATCATATAATAATTATATATAAGTCTTTAACCAACAATAAATAATATTCCACTGATTTTTCTCTTAAATTTTAAATGTTGTCGTAGATTCATTATTCAAAGATTGAATGCGCAAGAATGCGGGTCGTACGGTCAACCCTCCAGGTTTGTGCTAAGCTTTAATCTTAATTATGCTGCCCTAAGCTTATATCAATATTATTTCGAGAAAAAGATGTATGTGCTAACAGTGTATGAGTTTTATACAATGTCATTGTATCATCATCATTATTGTTTATTATTGTTGACTTTTCAGAAAAGATAATCCAAATGAACGGTGAATGATGAAATGTATGTGTATAAATCTTTATACTGTTAGTGTATACATTTTATACTCTATTATTTTAACCATAGATATCAAAATTGGATCCATCATCGACTTATTCAATACAAACTCGAGTCACTATTTAAATATCTTAAAAAATAAATTATACATATTATAAGTTATTAGATAAGGTATGAAAAATATTAAATATGTTTTATATGTCAATTGTAGCATCACTTGTGCTATAGTTTATGAATAAAAATCTTTTATACCCATTATTCTATATATCATTCAAACGAATAGTCTTAGTTACAAACCTATAATTCAAACTTGTCACATAATAAATATCATATGAGCACACGATTACGTGGAAAATACACGAGGCCACCGCTGAATGTCTCAACAATTCCGAGTGAGTTAGTTCCCATTATCATTATTGTTGAAAAAATCTTCATTCATGAGTTACAATATTTTTTTATTGGTCAAGTGAAAAAAGCATAGAAGTGGATTTGAGATTATATCTTGATCCAAATCCTTAAGGTATTAGGTCTATGAATTCATTCACTTATATGCTTTTTAATTCATCCATTTTTGCTCAATGTGAAACTTCTTCATTTATACTTAGAATACTCAACAATTATTTATATATAGTTCAGATTTCGAATTGAGATCCCCTGTCACGAATAATGTTTCATTCCTCATCCTGAGCCAATCAGAAGAAGATTTCTATACCTCATGATGGCCGTTTAGGCCCTTTTGTCCACAAAAATCAATAATGGTGTCTTAGTAGCATTCACACTTGAATTGCTTATTTCAACAATTTTAAAAATAGAGTTTTATGATTTTGATATTATATATAAGTTTGTTTAATTTTTTAAGAGTTTACTTTTGAATCTGATTAACTTTTTTTAGTCTTTTAATTTGTGATTTAAGAGTTTAGTAGCATTCATTCGGCCGACTCCATCTAATAAAGGCTATGTTATTGTTGTTGACTTAATTTTTGATGTCACTTCTTTTAATTAATCCAGAAAAAAATTAGGTGATCAGTTTAGACAGCCTAATGATCTCAATGTTATTGAGGATGAGCTTGTCATAATAATGAGGTTGCGAGAGTAATTTTATAGATATTTGTTCTCCCTAGACCCTACTAGTTAGGATCGGAACATCATATACTAGGTAGCCCTTAATAATGAGTAAGTCTCGATACAAAAGTGATACTTCAGTTCAATAATTACGAAGTCACGAATTCAAATCCTGAAAACAATATTTCTGCTTCCGGATCCCACTTGATGGGAATATCATATCCATGGCATCGATAAAAAAGGAACATGTACCCTAAACCAAAATGAAAATCAACTTTGCATGCTCGTGTGGGTTCAATTTAATGCACAAATGTTGGCGTGATTGATTGGTGAACAATGTATGAACAAACAAACATGTACCTCATCATCATACTCTTATCTTAAATTAATCAGTGCTGAGTGGTCCTAATGTTTTGAATAAAATGCATCTCATGGAATTAAGTTATATGAGATGAACCCAAGAGTTATATATAAGCATGTAATCTTAATATGTTGAAAATCATGGTTGGAGTTTTTTTTTGTTTCTCACATGTATTTTCGCACTAGAGTCAATTATGTCCGAGCGGTGAACATCCACAGGTACACGGAGCTAATTCTCCCAGCGGATATTTTTTCCATCCAAAAGACTCGAACCCGAAACCTTGCTTAAAGAGAATCAAACATGTATCACTTGAACTAACACCCTGTGTTGGTTGGAGTTTATTGAAAGCAATGAGGAATATTATAACCATTTTAGAAATATACACATGGCCTACATATAAATGCCCATTAACGCAGAAATTAGTGATATAATATATTGAAAATTTAGTTTTGTACATGAACATAACAATGTAGAATGATGCTAAATTTTAAGGTAAACTCTTCTGAACGATGTTGAATATTTTAAGGTAAAAATAGATTCTTTACAAAAGTTTAAGGTAAATCTTTTGAACTATGTTGAATATTTAATTTTTTATTTATAAAACATGTAGAATGATGTTAAATCAAAAGAGAGGAATATCATGAAGATGTAGTTGAATTGTACTATCTGAAAAATCACAATCAATTACTATGCTTAATATGATAATTCAAAACAAGTTGAAGAAGTAGTTGAATTGTAAGATCTGCTTAAAATGATTTATTTCCTCAACAGATTATAAGTCATTTTTCTAAGATGCACTATCTGCCTTGAAATATATTATCCCATTAAAAAGTATATTAATACATTTTGTATTCTTTTAATACTCATATCATAGCACTTTTTACATGAAGTATAATTTATAAATTCATGTATTACTTATTAAATCACATGATTTCATTTTCTGCTTAGTAAAGTGAAGATTGAATAGAACAGCATCAATAAAAGGTTCAGATGAAGATTAAGGTCATAAGCTGGTTCTATGGTGTAGTGGTTAGCACTCTGGACTTTGAATCCAGCGACCTGGGTTCGACTCCCGGTAGGACCTTTTTTTCTTTTATACAAAATATCACAAATCCTTTTACAGATTTGTATGTATGCTAAAAAAGTATAACAATAATATCTACGTACTATCGGTTATAAAGATTTATACATAATCATTCGTATCATTTGTGTTGTGAGAAGAGTTTAATATTTATGTAATATCCTATTAATAATATCTGATACAATAAATTTAAAAACAAAAAAGCTATAAAGTATGTCTTCTATAGATAAAGTTATTTATGTATTTTTTGGGGACTACCATTTTTACTATTTGATATTGTCCAATCATGTAATGTCTTCAAAGTTGTATATGGAACATGTGCATTTTATGCACCCTAAATTATTCAAACTATAAGGTTCAGATTTACAAAATACTAATTACTTCAAATTACATCTTAATTTTGAGTTTATAAATTTAGGGTTTTTCTAAATATTTCTTCTAACCAACTATAATTATGAAAAAAATGACAAATCCTCCTATACACTCTTGGTGGGATAAAGCATATTGTTTTTTATGCATAATCCTCCTATATTAGGCTAATTTCGAAAACCAAAAATATACTAGGCCAATTTTGTATATGCAAAACTAAACAATTTCGGAAAATAACTTTCAACAAGAATTACAGATAAAAACCCAAGTTATATCTTTCATTCAATTCTTTTTCTTCCTTTTTGGTAAACAATTAAACATATTAATTTAAATTCTTAAATTGATTTCCAAGAAATTTCAACCAGAAGCATCATCTCATACAAGTGGAAACTAAAATCTACAATAACACATCAACCACAACTTCACATTTATAGGCCAAAACTGTCATGCTGTTCCAAGGACACGAACATGATACGGCGGTCCACGACAGAAAATTGGCTCAGCAGCTGAAGAAGTCCTCGCACGAGCACGAAGGATGTCACTTGCATCGTCAATAACTGCAGCTGCGACGAGCGTGTACTCTCCCGGGACAAGAAAATGCAGGCAGAATGAATGTTTAATTTGTTGAAGTGGGGGAATTTCCATAGTAATATCACTCAGAACACCTAGAGAAGATTGAATAAGGGAAGACAATATACTAAGTTAGATATGAATATATGTCAATTTAAGAAAGTAAACAAAAAAATTAGAAATTACCTGTCCATAGAACAGTTGCTTTGGTTCCCTCTACACAATTTTCCCCGGCGACATCTCTGCAAGTAATATTAAGACTCATTTTGATCACATCCTTTGTGTTATTACGAACCAGAACCTCCATCGGTGTCATTTCATGTGCTAGCACAGAACCTTTAGAAGCAGCAGGAGATTCAACATTTTTAGATTCTATTTCGGGGTCAGGTTTTTCTGATTTAAAACCATTTCTAACAAGCCTGAAGCCAAATGTCAATGGGTCAGGGAGCAGGACATCCATGACTGAAGTTTGCAGTGCCGCTTGGATAGCATCCTTAATATTTAACTCCCCTGAGCTGTTGCGTCCTGAATGCCATTGAACCTTAATCCTAGATATAAGGTTCTTTATGCAGGCATTGAGTTCAGCTTTAGTATTCTTTTCAGAGAAGGATGCATTTCTTCCTCCACTGATCCCATCTGCCCGAGTATCCTTTATAAAAAATGAATCATCAAGAACAGGTAATTTAAAATGCTCAAGAGGCACTAGAACCCTGGATGAGCAATCTCTATCAATTCTTGTTTTCGGATAGCCATATTCCGTAGCATCCTGATCGGAGAAATGGTTATCCTCACTGCTAGAATTCTCCAGTTTGACAGAGACATCGATTTCAAATGCAACATCAGTTGGATTAGACAACTCAAGTTCAAGAAATCGCAGTCCCCAGCTTCCTCTGAAAGGATCTATTTTCACCAATCTGTCCATTTTTGTCTCCGAGTCAACAAGTCCATCATTGAACACATTATTTACACCATCCAGCTTAGGAAGATTTTCACCAACATTAGCAGGAAATTCCATTGAAAGTAGCTGAGCCTTTACGAAAGACAAACCCTGAAGAACACAAATCTGCAGGGGCACAACAAGGCGTCTGCCAGGTGGCACATTAGATCCATCTGTTGGAGGATCTCCGGAGGATTTCAGAGGACCTGAAATAAATGTGGAAAGGGCATTATTGTCAAATATAAAAGGACCACCACAAGCTAATGGTCAGCTTGGTTTATGAAAACATTTACTGTTTTTATTTCTACTATTATCGTTAATTATAATACTGACATTATGTTTGCATTCTATTTCCAGTTAATAAAGAATGTGGTCCCATGTTTTCATTTAATTTCCTATTTCCACTGTTTCCTATGCAAATATTTGAAAATGGGAAACAAAAAGAAATTACACGGCCAGTCGCTATTACAATTATCAATAATAGTAGGAAATGTTTTCACAAATCAAACAGGCCTTAACTGTTAGAATGACATACAGAATGGGAGTGTGTCGTGAGATGGGAGTGCTGTATGTAACAGATCAAAATCAAGAGAACAAAGGGGGAAGAGGGAAGGAAGACGGGAAAAATGGAAAATAAAAGGGGCAAACTATGTCGGAAAAGTTAAATGATTTAAATGTTGGAAACCATCAATTAAAGGTTTGATCTGAATGTATTCTGATCTGAGGAGCAAGGACTGCAGATAGAACTGCTAAATTAACCAAGAAAAAAGCAAAAAACAATACAGGTAGTGTTTTCAAATACAGTACCAGCATAGTGGATCAATAATGATGGGCTGCTTCCATCTTTGGAACGCCTCATATTGGTTCCAGAGAAAGTTTTCCCGGCACCAGTATCAGCATCTACCAAGCCAACTTGCCAGGCCTTCAAGGTCACAGGGAATGTCACTTCTGCTCCAGGCTTCAGAGGGAGGTGAGATTTTAAAGTCTCACAAGAATATGAAATTACAGAATCTTGATTTTTCCCTGAGAGTGAAATATGTGCCTGCTCAATTGGAACTGTGCCTGCATTAGCTAGAGTTATCCATACATCACGAATTTCACCTTCATACAAAACGATAGCAGCGTCACCTCCGACCACACGGGACACCAGCAAGGGAAGTGATGGTACTACAGAAATATTTGGAACAGATACATTCTTCAACTTTGGAGATCCACAGCATCGAAAAGGGTCAGAAAGAACAAGTCCTTGTGCAGCCCCAAGAAGCAGATTGTCAACCTCTCTAAACAGGTGTTCAGTAATAACACCAAAACAATGAACAATGCACCCAGGAATTGTAACTGGACCCACTGATGTTGGAATGCCTGATAGGGTGATAACTTTTGATGAATTTGGTAGAAGACTTACACTAACGGGGAAAGCATCGAAGTTTCCTGAATGCACAGATAGATAGATGCTATCAACCCTTAAATCAAAGCCACATGGGTTTGCAAGTTCCACCAAGACCTGGACAGGCTCTCCAACAATCCAAATAAGTTCTCGCTTCTTGATATTATTTGGCTCTCCTTTACTGAATGGTGTATAAATGAAAGGGCCTGAAGGTGCAGAACCTACCCACCAGTCTTCTCTAGCTGGATTGCGTTTTACAATGTCCATTTGTATTGGGTGGAGAGGAAAAGAATGCAACCTGAAATCAATTACAAATAAAATTGCTACCTCTGTTCTCCAAAATACATTATTGGCAAAATTAGCATTTGAAAATCTTGAGGATCCCAAAACCAGGGAACGTTGATTTTGACTTCCCATTGGGGAAAATACATTCTGTCAGAAACAAAAGGAACTGAAAACCCAGCTCTTATTGTGTTATATTGTTTTCTACTTCCTTCACAATCATCATTTGACTGAATGTATATATCGTACATGATTTTTTCATTGAAGAAAGCAACTTGGTTTGTTTTCAGCTCCCAAATATGCATATATAATATCACAATAATGTAAACCAAAAACAATGTTCAAATGGGGAAATCCAACCCTATCTAGCCAAGCAGCAAACTCAATTTCAGAGTTGAATCATACTCAATACATGAAAAGGAAACAAAAGGCAACTTTCAATAGTTAATATTCAAAAGAAAAAAAAGGTAGTTATAAGTTTCTTCTCCTAATAAACCTATCATTGATTTCGGCTTCGTTTTGTACAATTACAAATGAACTTGCATCTATGACACAAATATGACTTCATCATTACCTAAATTGTGGGAAAGAAATATTTAACTGAGTACCTTATAAAAGGTAAAGCGGGATCAGCACAACGTGTCCCAGGTGGTAGCCTCTCAGCTGAATTTGAAAGTGCATTAGCAAGGCCATTTTGCCCAGCAGGAGTTATTAGAGGATAGTAGGATCTAAGAAGTCGTGCTGCTGCACTCCATGCAGTAAGAGGATCTCCAGCACGAACTGCAGAGAGCAGAATTTCTCTTAGTACAACCATCTGGAGGGTACTCCACTGAGACTCAAATAGTGGAACCGCTGATTGGTGAGATATTTTCCCATTGTCAGCATTAAATGATCCAATTCCCTTCTGTGAAGAAACAATTTCAATTACAATCTCATAAATGTGAAACATTAATAAAAGAAGTTCTTTAAACTATCAAATATATTTCAGTCTCTGATTTCAGTCAACAATTTCATACCACACTTTTCACCTTCGATAATTAAATACAGGATGTCAATAGGGCCAATGACAAAGTTATGGAGTGAGTCACATTTGCAACAGAATGGCATGACCTATATAACATATATTTCTGCAGTGATTCGATAGCCATGTCAGATATAGATAATTTAAAATCAGATCATTCTCTTTCAGCTTCCATTTTAAGACCTACCAATCCTAAGTAACATCCTCATTGGACACTTTCACAGAAAGTATAGAGATGAGTTTTAACTTGGAGGTTAAACATTTATTCTACTAACAACAAATGCAACAGCACACAACACTTCAATTGCCTCACAAAAGATGACAAGTTTCACTGATACACAAAAGGTTTGCAAAGTCCCAAGCCGTAATTCTACCATTCCTTATCACCAGAGCAGTAGCCTAGGAATACTTACAATACATGTTACACTTTGAGTATCAAGATGAGCGATGACCCCTAGAGTTGACTGGGAAACATTTATAATCAACAACCTTGACCTGAGTTACAGCGATGAGCTGATGCCCCTAGTGTAAAGAACTAGGCTGTGGGCAGTAACTTAAGCAAAGAAATCAAAACAAGATTAAGCAATAACAGCAAGCGGAATTCTGGCAACCAACAGTTTCTAGTTTCAACGCAAATTTGATAAATCTATCAAATCTTATCTTTCCGATGCATAAAATGATTATATATCTTCAGTAACAAAAGTAAAAAAATGGCCTATATAACAATTGGGGTTTCAATTGTGCAAAGAGATAAGGTGTTCTGATGGCTGATGTTATTAAACTCACATTATGCAGAGAATTATCGGAGATTGATGATCTACTTTGAACATGATAAGCTTTTGTGGTCATTGCCAAAACTTGCATGGCACTAATTGCAGCCAACCTATTTTCTTCCTGCAAATATAACTGAGCAACCTGCCGTGAAAAAAAGGCAGCTTTTCTCTGGTATCCAAGACTGCCGTATAAACGAGCTATTTCAATGTATAAGATTAGTTTGTCGCTAGCATCGATTAAGGATCTAGCACCATCTGCAGCAGTGGTCAACAACTCCACTACCTCCTTGGCCAACTCTCTCCTGTTAATTGAGAAAACTCATATGAAATTGATTTTAAAGGAATAGAAAGAGATTAACCGAAATGTCAGTGTAACTTCTGGAAGTCAAGCAATTGAAATGAAAAGTTTAGAGGGCTTAGACAAAATGCACAATTTTAATTCAAGCATACCAAAGTTAACTAAAAGTAATGTCCATAATGCATCAACTTTACACACTTATCACATTGTAAAATCTCAGCAGAACCTACCTGCAAAGATATCTTGCTAATTTCAAAGTAGCTTCAAGTTCAAAGGTTATGGGAGAAACTCTGCACAAAAGGATTAAAAAACTGAGAATTGACAACTAGCAATACAAATAATCTGCAAGAGATCTAAATACATACAAGTAATACAATTGGGGAACACTGCTTATGGATTAGGTGTTAGAGAGATGAATTAATGAAAAGTCATAGCAGAACTATTTACCGCTGAGCATTATCTTGTGACTTCTTGTAATTCAAGATGACACTATTATAACGGTATCTAACTTCCTCCTCCAACACCGAATCTTTCTGGCCCATACGATCAATCTGATACCACAAAATTGAAATAAATATAGAGACATGAATGCAGACAAGATCACAAGAGTCTACTTTCCATTACAACCATGATCATCATATCTATATTCCTATCCAATGCACCTCTGCTATGTCCCATTTTGTAGCAACTAGTAGCAAGCAGTTAACTCAAGTAGGTTTAAATAATAAAACATAGTGCCAGGTTTGTGGCACTTTCTATGTGGTTCTTTACTCACTTCTCATCGTACAGTTATGAGACTCTTTTTACACTGCAAAATGTCAATGGAATTAGTTGGCAGCATCCCACATTTATTCACTGCTGTAATTGTACTATTCTATAATTATTTCCTTAATTAGAATAGCCTATCATTCAAGCCAGCAAATTCTGCATTATTGCATAGCTGAAATTATGTAAATTTGTAAATATCTCCTTAATTAGAATAGCGCAACTGTAGGGTAACAATTTTAGCAGTTTAGGAAATTTCCAGGGATTGTATTATACTATTATATTATTTATATCAGAATCCTCCAACAGAGAGGACAAGTTCAAACATATATTTTTCAAAGTCTAACACGAAATAACATGAATTAGTACATGGTACAAAAGAACTCGTATACGGTTGACAGGGCTACTAAGAGAATATGGTACTTATGTAATAAAAACATAACCACAGCACATCATCTCAATCAGTTTCCAAATTGCAATACTAATCAACGACAGACAAATGTCAAAGCGTTATTCAATGTATAATCAGAGATAGGGTTCATTAAAAGGAAAAAAGAGAGGTTATTACCTACCTGAGTGTACTACAGTTAATAATCTAATAAAAGTTTACAAGTAGACTGCATAACCATATAGGCCTTGAGATTAAATCTAAAATATTACGGCAATAACCAAAGACTTTTCCCATTAGGTGGGGTAAGCTATATGGATTTTTTCTGCCAATTATCAAAACCCAAATCTTCCAAGAGGCCATTTATATCTAAATCCTTTCTAAAGGTTTCTCACTTAGAATACTTTTTTGGTCTTCCTCTATGTCTAACTATTGGCCTCCATCTAATCAACTCTTCTAATCAGGGTTTCTATTACACTTTATTGATCATTACTCCATGCAATAAGCATTGTTGGTGTTATATAGCAAAATTTTACTTTTAACTTGATATGTACCTTTTGACCACAAATAACACCAGCAATCTAGGAGCATTCCTCCATTTCATCCAACCGGCTTGAATAGAACCATTTATGTCTCCACTTATTTCTCCATAATCCTGTATGATGGGCCAAAATACCTAAGATATGTGACTCCTGGCATGGCGTGATCACTGATTTTCACCTCCAATTAATTGCTAATGTGCATCATACCAAACTTGCATTCTATATTCTTCATTTTATTTCTGCTTAAATGGAAGCCGTGTGACTCCAAGGCTTCCCTCCATAACTCTAGTGTACCATTTGTCCCTCTCTAAACTCTCTCACTAGGACACTATCATCTGCAAATAGCTGCATTGAGGCGCTAATTCTAGGAAATGTTGGGTAGCAACATCCAAAACCAAGATATTTAATGAAGGATTAAGGCTAACCCTGGTGTAAATCTACAGTTATAGGGAAACAGCCTCACCATGTGTTCATGTTATGAAAATTCTAGGGAGTTTCTAATAAACCGAAAGAATTTCTGGAAAACAGGGAACCTTAGGGAAGAAAGGAAAGGGTTTCAAGACAATGTTAACGAGAGATTGGAGATTCACAATAGTCAAAGTTACAAATGAATCAGACTGATTCGGCATCACTATCGAACTAACTACTTATTCTATTCATTGGTGGGAAAGTTAGTTACAGCTAACTAACTCTCCTTCCAACTAAGCTAGTTACTTCTAACCCAAGCTATTCACTTTTAACCCTTTTCTAACTCAAGTCGGGTTATTGACTCTGACTTTTAAAAATCGTTTAGAATTCACTGATATCAGTTCACACATGGCCTTTAACCCCATCATACATATCTTTCATGGCTCGAATATAAGCAACCCAAACTCCTTTCTTATTTTGTGCTTTCCATGAGACTTATCTTGGTGTCCTATCATATGGGGACCTTTGCTTATTTTACACTATACCTAGACAACAAGGTAGCCACACTTGACAATTTAACATTGTACTTCAACAATATGGCACCTTTATTACAGGTAAACAACCTACCATTAGCACAATCAGACCATTTGCCTGTTTCATAACGATTTGACAAATTTTACGTTGGCCATGGTCTACCTAACACAACTTTCCTCTTTCATCTTTACATGGGACCGCCTATGTAAAGAATTACAACAAAGCACAGCATAATCAAAGGTTTTAAATTTAAGAATATTATATAATATTTAATAAATCTTAACTGACATAATGTAAGTGTAGAAGTACCTTTGAGTTTATAAAAAATGAAAGGAAAAGAAGAGCAAATACCAGAAGAGCACAAACACTACCCTCCAATGCTCCAGCATACCAGAAGTAATCTGCAGTGAGCCTAGCAAGTTCCAATGCAGTAGAATAATGAGCATTGGCATCAACCGGTGATCCTGCTAGCAAGCAGAAATCACCTATCGTCTTTTGCGCACGTCCAAGTCTCCTTTTTTTAGCCTTGATGACCTGCATTTCAACCAAGACTAAAAATGAATCTAACTAAACTTATCATAAACAACGAATCTTGAAAACTAAACACATATAAGTAGCATTATTACTAATAAAGAAGACCTAAAGATGAACCTCCTCTGAGCTGAGACTAGCTTGAGAATCCAATGGTGTCTTGATTATGGTTCCAGATGATTCAGCCTGAAGCACCCATTTCTCAAATTCCATAAGTAGATATGCAGCTAATTCTTGCATCATGGTGTTTAGATGGAACTCCAATGTGGCACGATCCGCAGGAGGGAACAACCTCAAATTTCCTTCTTTCTTACCTCCCTCCTCAAGCTACAACCAAATAAACCAATAAATATCATTTAACTCACTATTCTTTCAAACTTACATCCAATTTTGCCAAACACAACCTAAGGGTGTGCTTGCGATTTGAGTTTTAAGGGGAATTAAGGAAAATAGAGTAATCTAATGACTCCCAACCCTTTCTCTTCCCTCTGAAAACCAACTTGCAAACAATTGCAAGTTGAATTTTGGAGAGGAAGAGAAAGGAAAGACTTCTCTCACAAATGTATTTCATGTCTTTCAAGCATTTTCTTTCCATTCCTCCCCTTCAAAATTCAACTCAAAAGCAGAGTCTAATACTCTATTTGCAAGTTAAGATTTGAATGGGAAATAAACGTCCTAACTAGAAGTGTTTCATTTCTCCTACTTTCTCTCGAAAACTGAACTCACAGACGAACCATTCCTCCCCTTCAAATATATTTCATGGCTTTTAAGTCTTTCTATTTCTCCTACTTTCTCTCTCTAAAAAACTCAACTCACAAATGGACCATTCCTTCCCATTCAAATATATTTCATGGCTTTTAAGTCTTTCATTTCTCTCGAAAACTCAACTCACAAACGGACCATCAGATAATAAAACTCAACTCGCGAACAGATCAAATCGTAACTAACCTGAGAATCATTAGGAGAAAAGGCGAAGCAGCGATGAACAAGGGAGGAATTATAAGGCTTGCAAGAAGCAGTGAAAAGATCCATAACATGATCAAGATCAGGAGATGAAGGACAATGAAGAATTCCAATAACAGCGAGGGTTTTACGGTGAGATTGGAAATCATCCCAAGGACTAGGAGGAGCACCAGCGAGAACAAATTTGAAACGGAGAGAACCAGAATCCCATGGTTGATGAGAAAACGGAGATTTATGATGCTGAGTGTAGAAGGATCTGATTGAAGAGAGAGGGATCGTGTGGAGAGGGAGTAGCATAGAGTAATAGTCACGCACAACATTTGGAGGTAAACTTCCGATTGGTATAACTGCTACTTGGATCATGGAAGATCCTTCAATACTCACTTCTGGTTCCATTCAATTCAAGAGAGTAATGGAAATTCAGATTTTGTTATATCAATACTTCGTTTTCTTCATATATCAATTCGTACGAACAATACGGCTCACCACAAGGGGGTAATTCTGTCTTTTATAAACTAGTTTTTAAAAATTATCCGATAGAGTGGGTATGAATATTGTGGTACTTTTTTTTGGTTTCCTACGGATATCTTAGTTCGTATTGGAGGCAATCCTATCCGAGCCGGCCGGGAACATCAACAGGTATGTGGGCTAACTCTCCCAACAAGCAAAACTGGAACTCAAATTCTTGCTTAAGGGACTCAATCATGTACCACTTCAACCAATCAACCCTCGTTCGTACTTGGTGCTTGTTATTAAGTAATTGTTATATTACTTTTAATTGAAATAAAAAAATATACTATTTATGTATTGTGGTACCTGCCTATACGAATAAATATGGGTAATGGTCTCTTATTTCTAAACAGTTAGTGGTAGCTACTACTTGTGCTCGTTGTCATCCCTAATGTTAAAGAATTAATCATTTTCGAGATTAGTAATTGTCTCTCAATAAGTATCGCTATCAAGAATCGAACTTTTTGATCATCCTAAGATATACATTGGAACTGTACTAAATCAATGCATTGTTGGTGTTATAATTATATATGTGATCATTTAACTGTAATGAAAATTTTGAATTTAGGAGTTACTAAAAATAAACTAAAGGTGCAGATTGCAAGAAACTTTTTCTTATTCAGAATTCTGTAGTAGAAAAAATATAGATAGACTGATAAATATTCTTCCTACCAAAACTTTTGGTTTTTATGTTATTTTATAATTCGGGATGTTTTATGAATTTAAGATAATTACATGTATTTTTTTCAAACTGCTTTTATTTAAGCTTTCTTTTCTGTACATGATTTAATAATCACTTTTAACCGTTCTTTTGCTTTTTTTCTTCACATATACTACTATTTCTTTTCTTCTTCTATTTTTTAATGTCTTTATAATTGTTATCTTAATAATTTATTTTCCAAAAAAGTTACTCATTAGAATTTTATTGAAAATATGAGGGAAAATTAGTTATTATGGAGTTGAAACTTTAAATAATCTTGACGTTGAAGTGGCGAGTGGATGAGAAATGTCTTGATCTCTATTTATAAGAATAAGATCGACATACATAATTGTATAAATACAAACTATAGGGGTAAGCTCGTATGAAGTTTTAGGAGAGGACAATTGAATAGAGGGTGAGAAAATAGACTAATATCACAATAAATCAATTTAGTTTTATGTCAAGGAGATCGACCATGAAGGCTATATACTTGTTATGGCAATTGATGAGATGAAAAGAAATAGAATGAACCAAAGAGGCTTTCATATGATCTAGTAGAAGGTGTGTGATAAGGTATATAGAGAGGTTTTGCAAAATGATTTAGAGAAAAAGATGTTTGCATTACCTATATTCCAGTAATCAATGATGTGCATGATGGGGTCAAGACCAGTGTGAGAATACAAGACGAGTCAAAGAAGATTCTCCTATTGTCATAGTACTACATCAAAGGTCAAACATGGAGTTGCCCCTACTTGTTTACATTGGTCTTGGATGTGCTCATTGAACATATCCAAGAAGTGCCATAACAGACGTCTTTGATGATGATATTGTCTTAGCGGGAGACTTGATAGAGGAATTAAATGAGAAGCTAGAAATATGAAGACTAAATTTATACGCATATGCATTTCGTATAAGTCGAAGTAAGACGAAATATATGGAGTGTATGTTTAACAAGAAACAAAAAAAAAACTCAAATACAAAGATAAAAATTGGAGATCATATCATATTACACATATTACTAGATTTATGTATCTTGGGTCAATCATACAAGACGACGAAGAAATTAACAGAGACATGAACCATAGGATTCAAGCGAGCTGAATGAAATGACGAAATACTTTAGGTGTCATTTGTGATAAAGGGTATTGTTCAAGCTTAATGGAAAGTTTTATCGCAACACTATAAGACCTGCAATGTTTCGAATAACTGTTATTGTAGAAAAAAGTTAGGATTACACCTGAGTTGGTTTGGACATGTGTGAGGGAGAGCACTAGAAGTCCTCATAAGGAGAGTAAATCAAATGAAAGTTACTTTTATTCTTGGAAGGAAAGAGAGACCATGGAAAACTATAGATAATATGATAAATAAAGACTTAGAGATCAATATTTTTCAATATTCGGGTTCGATTTGGGTGATACCCACAGTTCGGTTTTCATTGTCATCCCTAACTTTGACCCTCGCTTTTTAGGAGGTAATTGCAGCAAAATTGTAACTTAATCACAACGAATCAGAACTATACTCACAACTGTAATTTTTAACCTTGCTAGGTAGTTATGGCTATGGAGAAGAAAAATGTCAGCATAAAATTATAATGAACTTCATGAGGTTTAACTTAATTAGGTATGGCATTCAAAATTAGGCAAACTCAATGGAGAGGAAAACTAGCATCTTAATCACAGTTTAGTTAAATTGCAGGATTGAATGAACTTGCATTCTTATATATTTGTCGATTTTGAAGGCAAATTATTACTTGCTCTGGAGTCTTCGATTTCTCTCCCTCCATGTCCAAAACTCAACTCACAAACAAACCATAAGAAATATTTAACTGCGGATTTCGGAGTGTTTCATCGTCGAATGAGATATTCTTCAAGAGTTCATTGTGTTCAGACAATTTTGTTGATCTTGGGAGCAAATATCAAAAGAATTTAGAGTTGTACTTCATCCAAAGGGGAAGTGGTGAAGTGCTGTTTAGAGAATATGGATGAGGTCATGAGCTTCTATTTGTTTAGGAATAGTGTTCCTTTGATACATTTACGGTTAGTCTCAGAGTTGGATTTTAGAGATGAAGGAAGGGAAAGGAAAAACTTGGGAGCCATGAAATACACTTTGTGAAATAACTCTGTCTTCCACTTCCCTTCCTCCCCTCCAAAATTCAACTCTCAAACTAACCCTTAGAGTAGTTTAAAGTTTCTATCTTTTTTCTTCTGTTGTTGATGTTAAATATGTCTAATATATCTCATCTTATTGTGTACTCTATATCGATAACAATATTGTTATATGATGTCATGGTTGTTATCATAGTCATAGTAGAGCTTCTTGCTCAGTTTCTATATGATCCCCTGATTTTTTTGGTACTACTTAGTATTCTCTCACCTTTTTTGGTAAGAAATTAATTCATTTTAAGGTTTATGACTGCTCCTCTCAATAAGTGTTATTCCAAGATGGTCTAATGGTGTAAGACTCTACTGAATCCCTAAGGTCGAGGGTTCAAGGCAACCACAAACTCTGAAAGAGATTAGTTCATTACCCAAAAAGATAAGGAAATACTCTTGATAGTACCAATTTTTTTTTAAATTAAGTGATTATGTGTATTAGAAGATTTGGCAAAACTAACTTTTTGACTGTTTAAGCTATTGCAAAATTTGAAAAGCAAAAAGAAAAACAATTAATATAAATTTTATTCATTAAAGGTTTTGAGCTGATTTTTTTGGTAGGATCAATTTTCAACTGTTGTATTCATCTACTTTCAGATCTTCCTCAATTTTTTTGGTAGGATCAATTTTCTGTTCCTCATAATATGTTCATCTCATGTTGCACAAAAAGGAAGACACACTTGATCTTGAAACATTGATTGGTCTTTCAGTTTAATATCTAAGTATGAACTATTGTTAACAAATTTAACAACCAAACTGATTTACAGAACATTAATCTTTTCATGGATTTTCTATAAGATAAAATATGATGTCTCATAAAACATGTTACAACTACACGCCGAAATTTGAGCCGTGATACACTTTATGAAACAGCAGATGTTATATCTCAGTCTATAGAGCGACACAAAGGACAAGTAGTGTGTTTGTTATCAAACCATTTGTCTAAACAACCTCTATGGAAGAAATGCTTGCAAGACAATTCACTAACCTCTTCATTAGCTTCAAATCTAGAAAGACACACACAACAGCAACACTCTAACATAGCTATATTATTATCACACAAGGATTTGAAGTGAGTTATTGACACCCTTTTATCCCTTGATGAAGAAATCTCATGATCTGAATAGTAATAGTATTGTTCTTGCTCCATATTAGAGGAAGTTGAAGTTGAAGTTGTTGTTGTTGTGACACCAATTATTTGAAGCATGAATCTGAACATGTCCTTTAACAGAATCACTGAGTGAACTGTGTTTATTACAAGAATAGGAAGTACTCCATCAGCAGCACTAGGGAAATTTGAGAGACCCATGATTTGATAAATTCTCAAACTTTATGCACAATATTTGGTTGAGATAGTAAAAGAGTTTATATACAATCACAACATCAATGACTATACAACATATACATCATACATGACAAAACATCAACCACATGGTTTCATGATATAGACATCATCAACTTTGTCATTTTAACTTCAATTTTCAATATTGTATCTTTTTTTGTTTAGTTTCTCACACGTATCCTCGCACTGCAATATTGTCCGAGCTGGGAACATCCACAGGTATGTGAGGCTAACTCTCTCAACGAATATTTTTTCTATCTACAAGACTCAAACCCGAAACCTTGCTTAAGGGGAATCAAACATATAACACTTGAAACAATGTCCTCTTGTTTTCAATATTGTATTTGGTACAATATATTTATATTTTTTCCATTTTTTAAGTAAAAAATTTAAAATACAAAAAAAATTAATCATATGATCTCCTAATTAAATGTTCAGGCTACACTGTTATAGGAGTTCATCAACTGTCCCATAATCATTGTTATTCTATGTGTTATGAGCCATAGTTATGTAGAAAAATATTTAATTATTAAATTTTTAACTTCAATATATTTTGTGGTCCGAATATTACATTCATCCTATTTTATGTTTTCATTTTAGTTTTATAGTTTTTTGGTTTGTCTCTTTTTTATGTGTTTTTTAGAACTCTTCATTATCAATCAAAATTCATATCTTAAATCATTAGATTCATAAATGAAATGTTTTTTTAAAACTTTACATAATTTATTAGAGAGCAATAACGTGTTGGTCTGGATCTTCGAAGTCGAAGTTTCGATTCTTAGAAATGATACTTATTGATAGGAGCAACCAGAACCCCGGAAAAACATAATCAGGGTCACATATCCTAGCTAAGTACGAAAACTTGTAACCATGGTTTGGTTGAATTGGTTAAGTAAGCAGGGACATTATGAACACATGTCAAGACATTGTATTAACATGATTGAAATGACATAAATTAATAAAAACATTCAGCATCACTAAATGGGTACGTGTCAACTCTGACCACAGTTCTTGTGACTCGTGGCATGCATACTCACCTTTCACTTTGCACCTTCCCAAATTTATTCATTTTTGTCACTTCTATAACGTAATAATAATGCTTCAAATTCAACCAATCATTTTTCTCCATCTCATTTCATCTTCCTAAGTCCTTACCATTAATTAGCAATGATGTGTCGGTATAATCGTGTAAAGTCATGCTAGATTCCCAGAAAAATCTAAAAATTAAAGATTTGATTTCTAGTAATAATGTCTGTTAGAGAGAGCATATCTTCTATGACACAAGTTATATCACTACATGTATCATAATACTATGATCGATAGAAAAATATTTTGAAGTTACAAAATTGATAATTAATTATTTTTCTGATCAATCACAATAGATGATACATGCAATAATATAATTTATGGGACAATATATGTGTATTCTTGTTGGAATAAATAATCACACATTGAAAAGAGATTAATCCACTTATAAAGATGAAAGGATATCATTATTATTACCAAAAAAAATCTTACAACTCATTAGGCTTCAACCCAATATTAATTGTGAGTATAATATTTTAAGGCAATGTTCCATAAAACTAAGGAGTATGTAACTAATTTTTTATACTATCAAGATTATTCTCTCATTTTTTGGATAAGGAACTAATCTTTTTCAAGATGTGTGATTGTCCTTTCCAACAAGTGTCGTTCTCATGAATTGAATTTTTAACTTTTTAGTTATCCTATGATTTAACGGAATCTTGCACCATTAGATTAATGCAATGTAATGTAAATATTTTAAGGAGATATAAATATAAAAAGAGTTGATTTTTCTACAAGCTCAACATGATTGATTTTTTATTGACACACATGATATGAATGTGGATTTAACAGCAAGTGCAATAATTTAATATTGTATAAGATTGATGATTTTGATGTGCTTGTGATCATGAAATATATTATATTAATATAACTATCAAACACTACTTACGTAACTTGATAATTCCCTTCTAGACCTACTTAGACACTCGATTAATTCAATTAATATAGTGTGTATATATTCTTATCTATTTACTTATTTAATACATAAAATTTTCTTAATGTCATAAAACTTGGACTAAAACACTTTTGGATATAAGGAAAAAAAATAGAATACAAATTTTGTTTAGAAGAGTTTATCATAACATTAAATATATGATTATGTGACCCACATAAATATGCATCTCCAAAAATACATTTATACGTGTCAACTATACAATGAAATACTTACAACATGATATGATATGAGAGAAGGCCACAACAAACTCAAAACATATCTATGGCGTATATCGTTTATCGGAATCGAACCCTTGACTACTAGACCAATGTCTTGTTGATAAATTTTTAAGTATTTGATTCAATTAATAATGAAGTTAATCACTAGAAATAAACCTAGATGCACTTGTATTATTCAAAATAAAGTACATTAACACCAAAATATTGAAATTTATATTGTCATTGAAAGTAACTAATGTTACATATAATTTGTCAACATTGATCTTTGTTAATAACTAGGATGTGTGGTGGACTTAGACATATCAATTCCGATAGACTTGTAATAAGCATTTTCTGCATCGGCTAATCGATCTTGAAACATTGCCCACTCGGCTCTACACCTTTCCTTTACCTGGAATCAAGAAAAACATCGAAATGTCGACATTTACATATTTCATAACCAAACTCCATCAATATCTATACTTTGACAGTGTAAAAAAAATATGAATGTGAAACATGCGTAACAATAACATACCCCTTGCCACGCTGGTTTTCCGGCGTGTGATGATTCGCCCTACGAAGAAAAAGAAAATTAATAAGAATTTCATGACTTCATTTTTTAGTAGAAATGTTAAGTCCAAAGAATAATCATGGCAAACAAGTTATACCTGATTCCCTAGTGAGGGAATTCCTTGGTGAACAATCCACTGGGCATCAACAACTCCAATCTTTTCATGTGCAGGCTATATCATTAAAAGAGTATAAGAGTTTATAAGCGTTCTTCGTGTAGCGTTCGGTAGATATGCTAGAACGGAATGGAATGCAATAGAATGGGACACAAGGGTTAAAAAGCGAAACACTTTAGTTCTACTAAAAGAGTGGAACCAAGGAGATCGAGACACGTTATTCTGTTCTGTCTATGTGCCGAAGGCGACCTTTATATGTCACTCTTAGAAGGTTTATGGCGGTAAGAATACGTTTAGAATAAAATAGTTGAGAAATCAGATGATTTGAAGGGGGGAAAATGTCGAAAAGGGACTCACCTGAACACATTTTCGCAGTGCAAAATCGAGACCCCATCCATGGACCAAGTCATTCTGCAATGCCAAGAATTGTACAATCATGATACATTAAGTACTTAAAAGAAACTTTGTATCAACTAGTGAATGAACATTTTTAAAACAATTAGGATTATATGTTCAACCTGAATCATATGCCACACACAGCGCCATGCATTTCGTGAAAAAACTGGAGCCATAATCTCAACAAACCTGCATTAACATGACACAATTAGATTCAGCATAGTAGACAAGATAATACAATAAGGACACGTTTGAGTAAACTGCTTAATTAAGCACTTATTCAATAAGCTATAAGCCGAAATAAGCTCCTCGAAACACCCGTAGTAGTTACTTACGCTGCACAAGGAGGCATGTGAGGGTCAGAACACCATCCCGGTTTCTCCTTGGTTACTCTAATAGAAAACCAAGAAAGTAAAGAAATTAATGCGCATTCTTTCAAATGAAAACCATAAGAAAAACGGAGCAGGACTCGAATTATCCTTACTTATGAACTTCTTGACCATCTCTTCTTTTTGTCATTTGCCATACCAACCCTTTATTAGGTTCCAAACCAGGCTGCGAAATTTCCAACCCGTGCTTCCTCACCAATTTTATGTACCTGCAATTGAAGTAACAATGGGATATATAAACATTAAATAAAACTAAAACCTTAGATAAAATTATTTTCCGTATCAAATACTCACTCCTCTGCATCGAAATGCTCAACCCCTAAGTCTTCATCCCACATGAATATATAGTCATATGGTGCCACAATGTCCGGATGCAGAAACCTCTTGGCATACCACCTATGAGAGAAAACTCAAATGATCAATATGATAGCGTAATGAAATAATGAATCACTTTTAGTTCTCTAAAGGCTTGATTACATTTTTTTTCCTTTATCTTTATTGATCGTTTCAATTTGATTTATTTCGTGAAGGACTCGTTTTGGTCGTATAAATTTTAAATCCGGCTAGTTGTAACCAAAAGTGACAACGAAAATTTGCATCCGAAAGTGATGAACATACAATAGCTTCTTACCATTTGGTCTGTTTGTGAGCACTCACATGAATAACCTTCTTTGACCATGGAAACTTTTCCCATTCAGTTGTTCGACCATCATAATGAAATAGAACGATTGTGAAGTTGTTCGAAAACTGTGCAACCAAATCTTTAGTTAAAAGACATAAACAAGAATATGCAACCCGAGAGAGAAAGGGACCGAGACCTTTTTCACAGCTTTGTCAATATTAACTCTCTGATCATAGCCAACAGTGAAGGTTACTAGATACTTCGGCTGGGTCGTTAAATCCTGCAAAGTGCAAACTTAGTTAAATGCTAAGTCTACATTAGTTTTTTTACTATAGTTATAGGTGTAACACTTAATAGGAACTTAATCTGTATTTCGGCTAAATTATTTCCATGCATGCGAAAGGACATGCTTTCTATGCTTAAATTCAATCCATCTCTCAAAAGACGGAAGAAAAATAACAAGTGGTTTTTTTATGACATTTGAAGATTGTAGCCACATTCAGCATATAAACTGTTTCAGGATACACACCTCGCTGGGTTCACCCCACAATCTACGCAAATAAAAATCAGACTCGGCCTCAACTATGCCTGGAGGTAATATTTCTGCACCTCTTGGATTTGATGGAACCCAAATCTGCGAAGAAAATAAGGAGCAGGTAACAGATCAATATACAGACTCCGAATACCAAATTTCGAAATACTATATAACACAAAATCATTCTCGGAAGCCTTTATCAATAGTATGCAATGGACAAGTACACGCAAAATGAATAATGTTAACTTGTTGTATGAGAAGGCCTATTGTGATTTTTTCCTCTCAATCATAGCTAGGAATTTAAAATGTCCTTAATAATGGTGACAGGATAAAGTGTTTACCTTTGATGTCTCATTTGATAATTTATTGTGAGACGAGTTTGTGTTGTTATTCTTCACAGAAGACGAAGTATTATGATCTGTATGTTCGCCTTCAATGTAAGACCGATCAATGGAAGGAAGAATGCTAGATGGGAGATTCAACTGCAAATTGTTAAGCACTGTTAGCATTTTCGCTCTGCATGTCCAATAACATAAAACCATCGACAAAAACTCGAACTCGGGGTTCAACAAAAAGATATTTAGTCTGCACCTTTGTTATTGTTACTCCTAAAAAGAAGCCAAAAATTACTCCAATAAATGTTGTCACAATAAGCTTCATAATTTCACTTGGTTTTCTGCTAATAAAACTGAAACCAATGAATTGGAAAATGTCAATTCAAGGGAGTTTCTGCCATTAACTAGCATATACAAAGTTTCTCCGAACAAAAAAGAATAACAAGGTTAAAGATCTCTAAGGATTAAACCTGTGAGTAATGGTCCCCATTTATTTCAAAACTTCTCTAATTGTGTGCTCATACAACTATATTCCCGACCAATTCTTCACCATTTATCAACTGCAGATATGCAGGTATTCTCGATATAAGAAACCGAGATGCTTGTTAAAAGAATGCAAACCCTGCTGAAGCATGGAAAAAGAATGAATGAATGAATGAACTACATTAGTAAATGGAACCAGACAATGGTTCAAATTTAAAAGAATAAAGGCGATAATCATATGACAGGAATAGACTATATTATTTGGAGTACGATTTCGTAATATCCACAATATGCCAGTGGGATTCACAAGTCAGATTTGTTTACTTTTATGTGTGGCAAAGCAACTTATCATAATGACATTCTGTCAAGTTTACTTTTCTGACATATCAAACGACAATTACGGGAGCGTGAACAACACGGCCTATAAGCACGCTGCGGGAAATGCATAGAAACCAAAGTTAGCTAACTGTGCTGATTAAAACAATGAGTAAAACGAACCGTAAGCACGAAAAGCATGTGTAACCTCCCAAAACAACTCTACTAGGTAAGCAACCCATGTGATCTCTTTAACAAAAGAGCCACCAAACTTAGTAGCTCGGCAAAATACTTCCGTTTCTATCGAATATAGAACTACGGTTGAAGATTCAAATGAAAAAAAAGATAAAAGTAACTGATCATATGTGATGTTATAAAGTTTTAGGTGAGTTAGATTGTGGGGGCTGACCAGGGCCGAGGCATGCGTCAAGGCTCTATAAGCACTTACAGATGTACTATTACCACTAGCGCGGTCCTCGTGTTGGCAACCGGATTCAAACTCATGTCCTTGTAGGATATGATTTGAATCCTTACCAATTGGACCAACTTTCGTTCGCATAACTGACCATATTCGGGGTATCTTATTTAACAATCTAGAAAGGCACTTATATATACATCGGGTACGGATACAACACAATACAGATACATTAATACGGAAAAAATAATGAAATAATTGAAAGGTACATAGACGAAAAACTATCTAAAATGTATCAAAGTATCATATATGATAACTATATGTCAACCATTTTCAAGTATTGCAGCAAAACCGGGTTGTTTGTAATTCAAAAAATTCATTCCAAGCAAAAGCACTCTTAATCAGAAGCTTTTCTAAAATCAAAATAATCTAATCTAAACATGCCCAATTCCACAAAATAATTGTACTAGTCAACATAAACCAGCTTATAGATTAATTCATCAAAATTTACATCTTTTTAGTTGCTGGGATAAATTTTCACTCAAGAGGGCACTTCCATAATCAACTGGACCATAAAAAATTCTCTGTTAACCCCAATTTACAAAACCAGTTAAGTAAAAACATCAAAATTAATGCACTAAGTTATGATCATAAACAATGATATTTGGTTACATTGAATGATTGCTGACAAATTCAGTCCTAGAGTAGTAGTATTTGAACTTTCTGTCACTGCAAAAAAAAAAGATTATTAATTTGTGAGAATGAAAACTGAACATGAATAACCCAATAAGCAAGATGATGATCTAACCATAAAAATTGAAGCTTTTTTTAATAAGCTGAGAAGTGAAGGAAAAAAGAGATGTTTTTTGTAGTTGAGAAAAACGACAGCACAATGTTGAGGAAGTTTTGTGTAGTACGATGAAATAAAACGCAAAGATGAATAAAATAATTGAAAATGAATGACTCACTATGATGTTTGGTTTTATGAGAAAGACTTGTTTCGAGAATTACGTAGATACGATCAATAAAATCTTTTGATAACATGTTAAAATATTAATTTTAATTAAAATTTAGTATAAATGATAATACCAAAAATATAAATATGTTGAATATGTTTTTTAATATGGTACAATCGACTACACGATTATATAAAATCTGAACCGTTAAATTTATTTTCCTTTTTGGTTGCTTCACAAAAAGTAAGAAGAATAAAATAATGCTTTTTTTTGGTAAATAAATAAAGTGGTGATTATATGTAAACTTATATAGTAGTTTTACTAGAATATTTGACTCAATTGGGATTGCATAGGTGCAAAATAAATTTCTTATATGGAATTTGCTTCAAGGAAACGGAAATGGAATATATTTTATTTAAAAGGGTCAATCAATATATTCTTCTTAATTAAATGAAGATGACATGTTTCAAGTTGAAAAATAAATATATTTTTCATTCATTAAATGCATAACTTTAAAAAACATAAAAAATCAAATCAGTGTTATCAATATTAAATTATATTGTCTCTCGTTGGATCGAATAATATTGAATTGAACTACATATTAGTACGATGTACAAATCTTATTAATTGTGCATTGGGACAATCAATTTTTGTTTATATCCTATTGGTCGGATTTCTTTAAAAATAAAAATAAAAACTTAATTTTCACCAAAATATTTATATATTATATGTGATTTCACTATTAAACTATAAGTTGAACTCTCCTGATAATATATTATTACTTTAATTAGTTTGATAATCAATACAATATTAATAACACAATAAAAGCTAACTTTTCTCATATTTTTTATTAAACAAAAGTAGGTATGTGAGAAATTTTTGTAAAGGTATAACTCATTATAATCAAACAACTAAAGAAAAAACTATAAATTAAGGTCTTTTTTATGAGGCTTTGACCAAAAAAGGAATATTAGTCCTTTTGAGATACACCTCTACCAATAAAATATTATTCATACTTATGATGAGAATTAAAGTCTAATATTGTTCTTTAGTTTTAAAAATGTGGGGTCTGAATATATGGCGGCTGACGATGTAGAATCTATTCTTTAGTCTTGAGAAGGTGAATCTGAATGTACGATAGTTGATGTAGAGATTTCTAGTGATGTCTAAGATTTTCCTTAGAAAGCCTAAGGAGGTACTTCAAAAAAATATGCAATGCTCAAGTTAGTATATGATATAAATATGAGAATACAGAATACAAGAATAATAGTAAGAGAATCATAGCAATAGATAAAGAATAAGTAAGTCTTTCTTATAGTGGAGATGTGAGTGAAACATTTTCTTGTAGATACTATTGGCTTGGGCGACCAAATGGCTTTGTCAGACCTATTCTAGACATACAAAAGTTGTTTTTCATATGTCAGATGGCTTTGACAGATCTATATTATGTAGATAGTTGACTTATAGCCTATAATAGACTAAGTAGTCGTATTGTAGACATATCTTGTTGTCTGACCAAAAGTGTAGTAGCACACAGATTGTAGTAGAAGTCTATGTTGTTTAGATGATGTGACATTCCTCTACATGTAACATAGCATAAGGGTATCAGGAGTGGTCCCTATATCGTCTTGTCGTTATTGTTCGATTAACAAGGCATATTTCCTGATTGTTCGGTTATTCGGCCAAGAACCTATGGGGTTTAAGGGACATTCATCTAGTTCGGCTTAGAGTTGACAGTTGTTAGTCTTATCCAATCGTAACGTGTCCTTTTTAGAGTGAGGTTGAACAAATATTATATAAAGAATTTAACTATCTCTCAATTAAGTTAGATTATATTGTTACCTATATAGTATCTCTAATTTGAGTATGTAAAAATAAAATTCTGAAACAAATATCAAATATTATATATGTAGAATCTATTCTTTAGTCTTGAGAAGGTGAATTTAAATGTACGATGGTTGATGTAGAGAATCCTAGTGCTGTCTAAGATTTTTCTGGAAAAGTCTAAGGAGGTACTTGAAAAGGTTATACAATGCTAAGTTAGTATATGATATAAATATGAGAATGGAGGATACAAGAATAATAGTAAGAAAATGATGGGTTACTTTTATTTAAAATTCAATGGTAATTTACACATGAATGATACTTTATAGTAGAATAAATAGGTTAATTACAATGAGAGAAACATGTCGATGACTCTGTGGCCCAATGGATAAGGCGCTGGTCTACGGAACCAGAGATTCTGGGTTCGATCCCCAGCAGAGTCGTTTTTATTTTTGCCACTTTGTTTTATTTTTGAGTTACACATAAAGTATGTTGAATAATAGAATGTATTTGTGATTTCCTAAATGTATAGTCTTTTACTCAAAAATATTAAACAAAGGAAATTTATTGGTCAAAACAAACAACAAAATTCAATCCCCTTTGAGAGTTTCATACTTTATAGTTTATATGTTGCATATGGGAGTTTCATGCATATATCAATAGGAAAGTTATGTATAAGTTTTAGTGGTTCATTTTATATTTGACCATCAATCATCATAATATGTACATAACCATCATGATATAAAATCAATTTGGTTTTTAGTATTGCTCATCTCTTATTTTAACATAACATAATTCTATTTAAGAATTAGATTTTTTATATTATTAAAGGTATACATATAACCCTATTGATTAAGAATTAATCTCTTTCGGGGTGATGACTCTCCCTCCCAACTAGTGTCGCACACAACGAATAAAACTCTTGACCTTTTGGTCTTACTTCTGTGGCTTTAACAAAGTCTTGCATCATTTGAGTTTTATAATAACTTTATCTATTATCTCTTCAAATTTTAAATGATTACATTTTTTTAGTATTGTTGCAAAAAAAATGATCATCTTTTAGTCCCCTTGATTATTATTTTTAGCAACGGTTGAGAGTCTTATATGCATTTTTTTAAGAATAAAGATGAAATTATGTATGCCAACTATTCCTTTATACATTAGAAAACCTAAGTGCTTTCTAAGCTTGTTTGTGAACTTATGGAGGTAATAATAATTGTACATTTGTCCTTCTAAGTATTTTGTACCACTATTTTAGGGGGGAAAACTCTAAACTTAGTACAATTAACTTACAAAGCTATTCAAAATCTCTCAAAGACCAAAGAAATATTTTAAACCCAAGAGCATTTTGTCTAGCAAAAGAGTAGGTGAAATATGCATGGACCATTTTTTGTGATTCGAATTGGAAGCTATATTCTCGGACAAACAAATCTTGTATTGGCAAGAGAAAGTTTTACCATTCATAGGACATAAAAATAAGGAGAAAAGGGGTCATTGTCACAAACCTCTTATGGGGTTGAAGTTTGATAACCTTTTGCACTTGCCAAGGATTAGGGATGACAACGAGTACAGGGAAATACGAGCAGTAATTATCCTCTACACATTTTATACATGAGAACTTTTACTTCTACCCGCTTGTAAGTTTTCTCTAAATCTTAGTGGGTACTCACACATAAAACGGATACATATATAGATATATCTTAGGAGTTTTAAAAATTGAAAAAAAAAATTAGGAGTTATTTTTTGAGTATTTTGTATGTAAATATTTGTAGTACCTAGAGACACAAGTACCACTATATTATTGGCACGTTTATATTGCTGGTAGTTTAAAAAATCACTTTCTAAAATTCATAAGTATATGTTTGTTGCATGTGGCATGGTATGAGTTTTACCTTATTAAAATTCAAATGTGTTGTTTATGAGTATCTTTAATATTTTACTTTTAAAATTATTAATTGATTAATAGTATTTCATATTGAAACTTGTTTCAGTTAGATTTAAGAACAGCAACAATATTTGCCCCGCCCTTATTTAACCTTCATCATTCCATCTCTTGGAAATATGGAATACAACTCACTTAACTTTTCTGATAACCAAATGAATTAACGATCACACTTGTCGGGAGGACCAGCCACGAACCCGAAAGGGCAAACGAATACACTTAGTAATACAAAAAAAAAAGTTAAAATTTGTTAACATGTTAATTTCTTATTACATCATCAACATTGAAACAAAAGTTAAAAAACAACAACAACGAAATTGAAAACATAAAATTACACAATCCCAACACACTTAATTCCCTTAAAAGAAAGACAAATCTAACAAACTCAAGTAGAACTACTATTATAAGTAGAAAACGAAACTAGAAAATAAAATGCATAAAACTAAATAAAACCACTAAATGAGTCTCCAACTAAGAAATAAACCATGAATCATAATCATGATCATGATTCATGAAATGATGAAATGATGAACTAAGAATAAGGTAATGAAAACTAACGATCAAAGGGTCCTTGTGGATAAAGTTGTTTGCATAGTGCAAGATAAGTGAGATAAAGAACCCTATCTTTTGCACCAGTACGATGATTCTTTGTATGTTTACAGAAATATTTCAACTGTCCAAGGGTACAACACCCTAACATTTGTCCCAACAATAAGAACAACCAATTCATTGATTTCTTCTTTACATCTTGTGTTATTGGTCTAACACTATTTTCTTGTCCACAATGCATGCATGTTGGTAACATTGGATTCATCCATTTATCTGCTGCTCTATCATGCATGGCATTTTTGTTTTCTGCTATGAACTTCCACACTTCTCTAAATTTCTCCATCAGATTATATTCCATCTTGAACTTTTGATCACATCTTTTGCAATAAACATCTCCTGATATTGTATGGATTTGATTTCTCATGAGATAGTTGATGTCATGCACCACTGCTCTTTTGTTTGTAGCCCAAGGAAATGGTGGAGTGATTGTTTCACTCTTTCCTTGTTGTCGCAGCCCTTGAGTAGGGTTGCGACGACTGCTTCGTGGCGAAGGGGGAGGATTCAAGATAGAGGTTGAGTTTGGAGGATCCGTGACCGTGACCGCAACTGCTTCTTGAGGTGGTGGTGGTGATGATAGCCCCATGAAATCAATGACAGTAACTTGGGGTTTGGTTGGTAACTTAGTTGATAGCAATTCTTCGACCGAGGGCGAAAACCCTAGTCGAGGAGAAATTATTACATGGTCCTGGAACGACGGTTCTAGGGTTAGTGGGCATGATGGAAAAATGTGACGATGTGGTGTGAGATCATTAGGGTAACTTGTTTTGGGTCTCAAAAAACTTGAAAAGGAGGATTCATCTACTTCTTCTGGATGCTTTCTCTTGAGATCTTTTTCTTCTAAGTTCTTTTGCCTATCCATTTTGGATGAAAATGTTTTCAAAAATCAAAACAAATATATAAAAGGAAGGGATTAGGGTTTGATTAATAAGAGGTTTAAATTTGATTTTTGAATTGAAACCAATCAAAATTTCAATTCAAATTCTTTTGAGGCTCTTAAATAAGTAGTTGAGAAATGATAGAAATATGAAAGATTGTCCTAATCCTAATTTTGTTTAACAGGTTCAATGTACTTTAACTACTAATTAAAACTATTGATTTTGATAAGAAACATTTAATATGATTAATATCTTATTGTTGAATTACACTAAGTCATAAGTTACTTAAATAGATCAAAGTATAACCCTTTGAATTCTGAAGTGTATAACTATTAGATAATGAATTATGTTCAATGTACTATAATCACAAAACAAGACCGTATTTATGTTTATGTATAGACATGTGTGACAATATATATAAATGAGATTTGAATCGTAATATATATGCATTATCGGTATAAATATTTATATACAGTCAGTAGTACATCATCTACTATTTATTTGTATAATTATATGATTAAATATAAATGATATAGTGATAATGCATAAAACTCTCACACCGTAAATTTAACAAACTTTTCTTAATTTGCTTTATTGTGAAACTATGGTATCTTGTCTTTAAGAGCTTTTGTTTTCATTTCCTATCAAATTATGGAATTTTATGATGTGTCATAGGATTAGGATACATATGTTTAAACAAATAAGTACATTGGTAATGACTTGTTATTTTACTTTGGAATGTGAAATTTTGACTTTTTCAATAAACACTTATCACTTTGGTCACAAATATATTGGAATACCAATAAATTATTTATTTGTTATTATTACCATTATTTATTAAAAGAGAAAGCAAATGTTGCACTTCCATTATTGTCTTGTACTTGCACATACATGAACCCATATTACATGGGTTTTCAATTATGTGGGACATAATTTTTTTATTTTTTTATTTTTTATTATCAAATATATTTTCTCACTTTTTTTTGGGTAATGAATTAAACACTTTCAGGTTTGCGGCTGCCCATTTCAATAAGTGTCGCTCTTAAGAATTGAACTCTCGACTTTCGAGATTCAATAAAGTCATACAACACTAGATCAACGTCTTATTGGTTATACTTAGATCATTAATATCCAAAAGGAAATTAGTTATGGATGTGAGATATTAGTAGGAGCTTTGTGCAATTTTCCACTCAAACACAACAAAATTATACCCATAATAAAGTTTTGAACGTGTTTATAAAAGTAAATTTGAGTTTAAGTTATCTTCACTTTGTATAGTTTGAAAGTGAATCAGAACAAGTCTTTTTAAGTATTTTAAATTGATAGTCGTTTGAAAATTTTAAGGAAGATTGTTGGACTCTTTATTTCCCTCGTTTATATATTTCAGAAACTAGTCAAAATAACTATTTAAGTTTTTGGTCAAAATTACATAATGTTATGTGTTGCACACCATTTTCCTTAATTTTGATATAGTTTTTAGAGTATAATACTTATGCATTGTCAGTATAAAGATTTGTACGTAATTATTATATTATCTAATATTCATTTGTATTACCTTTATTTAAAGGTCAATAATAATTAAATATGAACAATAGATAATATACTAACAATATAAAAGAGCTCTTACATTGATTACTTTCTAATTCATGGCTTCCATTATGACCAATATTCATATCAGATCACCATAAACCAGCAACTAAGAAAAGCAATTGATCACATTGAGTGAAAATAAGCACAAGAATGAGGATTATCACATTAGTTCCCAGAGTTTCAAGTTATCAATTTCTTCTTTCAACAATTTTTCTTCTACAACAGACTCAAATATACTAGGCTCTTAATTAAAAGCTGCATCATTTACTTCACTAATGAACTCAATGTATGATCTCACATTTTTTGGGTACATAGGATATATAGCAAAACTACTACACTACATAAAAAACAGAGCAACATGCATATTCGTAAGTGATTACTGATTTACATATTTTTCTTATTACAAAAAAATAAATTTCTTCCCTGATAAGGACATGAATGTAGGGTAGTGCTGCATGTTAGATGGGGAAGAGAGTATCATCTACTCCAAATGGTGCATTAACCACGGCCCAGATTTCCAAGTTTACCATGTGGATAGAAATGGTAAGTTAGATGGCATATATCTTCGAAATGCATCTTGAGTCTCGGGTCCCAGTGTTGATCTAGAATCGATAAAATTGCAGTAATCAGGCTTTACACATGCAAGGAGTGAGGGGATTTTCCCAGAGGTCATAGTTTGGGAAAGTCTCTTCCGGCAATCCTGTTCGAGTTTGGTGAGTAACAACAACATCTTCTACAAAAGTAGCCCAACCCATGTATGGATCCCCAAAAGACTTGGACATTAATCCTTTGTCGGGTTTAATTGATTTTAGACGGTGACCCATGTATCTACGTGCCCCGATGATAAGCTTAGCAAAGTTGCCTCCATGTGTCATCACAAATACATCTGATTTCAAGCACACTAGGAAGTCAAGAGCTGCAAGGCTTGTCACGTGCTTTCTGAAACCATCCAACTCCTCTTTAGTTGCCAACTCCTCCTTTGTAACCTGTTACCAAAAGTGGAAAAGATTAAATAATCACATTGTAAAAGAATCAAAGGAATTCACATGTGAAGTTATAGAGGGATATGATTTAATATGTTAACTCAGTTATAATGGACAAGTGAAATTTATGCAAAGCAAGATAATAGCATCTTAGGTAGATAGCCTTCAACTGACATTAGAATCCTATGCCATGAGCCATGACTTCACTTCATCCAATACATGATGAATGGGTGTGGTTTACATTAAAAAAGAAAAAGAAAAAAAACTTCAAAATCTCTAGAACTTGAAGGAAACAATATAAAAAAATAGCTCAAGGTCTGGTGAAGAGATTTTACCAGATTAGGGAACATATTCCTCAGTGGAGCCATCCGGTTCTGTCCACCATACACTTGTCCAGAAGCCACATAAATTTGAGTTTCTTTCGGATATCCCATAGCCCGAAGAATAACAGCCACTTCACCGGGCTCTAGAGGACACCGCCCTTCCTTTCGCTTCTGCAGAGCCAATTGCCACAAGTGGGAACCATTCTGCATTTTCAACAAAGATAAAGTGACCAAAATGCTCCATTAGAAGGTTCTTATTGCTCATTTTTATTTTATTTTATTTTTCAAAAGAGTATAGCACCTTATACCGTCGAGGCCACTCCTTTTTTCTGTACTCTGCCATTTTAGCTTTCTCCTCTCTTGTCCCAACAAAATCACAGAATGATAGACCGACCATTCCTTTCTCAAATCTAAGATGCAGAGCCCTGTTTATGATAAGAGTGTTAAATCACTGAAACCGGAAAAACACACCAAAATTCATCGACAGCAAGGTCTTGATGAAAAACGTCACATACATATAAGGATTTGAACTGCCAGTTCGGTTTCTCATCCTTGATGCTAGTGAATCAGCCATTTGCTCTATATCAGGAAGAAATTTCAGAGCATGATAATTAACCCTACATCTCAACTTGTTGATTTCTGGAGGAACATTGTCATAGCTGAAACAAGAACAGTGACATCATGACGTCAATTACATAAAATATGTGGTGTCTAACATATATATCATCCTTGGCCTACCCCAGCCTATCGACAAAAGGTTTTAGAGCCATAATCTTCTTCTCCTTGACCCGGGGCAGAACATTGTCGATGTAAAATTGTGCGGGTGCGTATTTTGGAATGTTTTTTACAGTCCGCCTGAGAGACAAAATACAATTTTCTTGGTTAGTAAAACCAATTGCAACCAAACAGAAAGGCATCAACATATAACACCAATTCTCATAATCATCAAGGTTGACATCATTGGTAAAGCTAAGAGAAATATATAAGAGGTGAAATAAAGCATCAAAGATAATGAAATAGACAGGACATTTAGTTTGTGTATTCTCTATCCGGATACAATTGTCCCCTCCCTTTCCCACGTCATCATCTATTCGGTCCAGAAATTCAGAACTTCAACCAAAACCTTATGTTAATAAGGCCACAGATGAAACAGAGAACCAACATAACACTGGCTCTTGACATATTATTCATTACTTAAAAAAAACGATATATTTATCCATCTCTTATACAAACTTGGGATTTAAGCGTTCAACAGACTCAAATCAAAAGCACAAGAATCTATCAAACCTTATACTGGAAAATAGCTCTGATTTATCAGTAAACCATTCCGGTATATCACGGACAATACGGACATCATATTTGAGGTAGTCAATGAAGTGGTCCACATCAAAAATGTCTTCAAATTTTCTGCAATCACGAAATGTATCATCATGGTCAGCAAGGACCACCATTGGAATCTCAGGTAAGACCCAAAAACATTTTACTGGAGAGAAATAAGGAAAGTACAATAAGAAAGCAGAGCGGTAGATGAATGAACAGCATGAGAAAACTTTTGGACAAGAGATCTCACGTTTGGTCTTTCCAAATCTGGTCCTGCTTCAATACAGGCAGAATAAGAGTGGCATTCAATATTTTTGCCACAGCTACTGCATTGCATATCTGCATTTTGAAGTATGAGCCAAAGTAAACAATTGACAAACAAATATTACATAACAATTCTACACACAAAAAATCTGAGCCTATTTCAATATACAAGACAGTAAAATCAGCATCATGGATCGAATGCAACATTAGAACTAGCTTTAAATGGTATATCTAGTTGTTTTGCTTGTGATCTAAAATGGGAACAGTACAGTGTTGAGACAGCACTTCAGTACCAGATAATAATGGAGGGGGATCCTTGAAAATATTACCAGGGCATCAATATCTAGATTTCATACTGTCCGGTCAATTTCTTCAATTGAATCTATCTAAAATATGCACCATAAAAACACATGAGCATGCCAATAAATGCTGTCCTGAGATTACCGTTTTCTTCCTTTAAAGTTATATGAGACAACCGCTCAAAGCACATTAAGTTCACATATTTGACAACAAGTATAACAAACTCTCCAACTAAAGCGTATCAGAGAATAATGGCAATGCAAAAGGAAAACAAGCAAACAATAAAATGAAAAATTAAAGATGGCATCAGAAAATGAAAACAATCTAGAGTAGAGTATATCAGAATTGAAAGGACTAATACCGCAATCCTTTGCTGGTTAAGACCACCTTCAGCATGGATGAATATATAACCATTTGTTGCATTTTCAGGAGGAAGCTCTACAAGGAGATATGAAAGTATTATTAATAACAGCTGTCAGACAAGAAACAACAGACATGGGCACTAATATATATAATGACAACCCATCCACAGAAACGTATTAATATAAATAGAGAATATTACACTAGAAGTATTTATCGGCAACTTCATAGAGTACAGATATACAGAACTTCCTTGTTACAAGTTTCAAAGACTTAGCAGAGATTACTCTTTTTTTTGTTACCAAAGGTAGAGCATGACCAAAATATTGATGCGACTATTCACTTCATTAACAAAGAATTGCATTCCAGTGATAACTAAAAAATCTCACCATGGATTTATCCAGAAATTTTTCTTAAGATTATAATTCATAATTACAACTACAGTTTGTTGATGCCGCCGAAAAATGCAAAATATGTTAAACTGTTCCAGATTCTGAATGGGGATGTCAATGTCAATTTAATTCATAAGGCCACTTTAAGCATGGCTCAATAAATAAAATAAAGTTAATATAGAATGAAAAAAAAAAGCAAAGGAAAACCTGATATAACTCCATCCCTGCGCTCAGCACAAGGCTTCCAAGATGTTGTAGATGATAAAGGATTTTCCCAAAGTGATGGTGATTCTTTAACCTAATAATTACACCCCAAAAAAAACACAATTGAACAATGTAGAAGGAGAAAATGAATCACCAAAACAATCTCCAAAATAACACTTACATGCGGACAATGAAGAACAATTCCATCTTTTTTACACAAATAAGGAGCATTCTACAATAAATTAAAACCCAAATCAATATTATGACCAAATAGGATCAGATCCAAAGGAACATAATGTAGTAATCAAAATATTGTTTATTCAGTATCTATTTTTGGCAATATATTATGTAGATCCATGTTCGCTACTGAAATAAGTAAAAAAAAATAGAAAATTAAAATTGGATAAAAATAAAATAGAGAAAGAGAGAGAGAGAGTTACGAAATGATTGAAGATAACGAAAACGGAGATGAAAGCGAGGATTAGTAGAAGGAATAGAGAAATGTGATGAACCCTAGGATCATCGGTGAAGAAGGAAGAGAATAATGGACGGTCACGATCTTTAGATGAAGGACTTTGATTGTTATCAGTGGTGGGAATGAGAGGGGAGGAATCAGGTGAATCGCGTTTCATCGGTGAAGATGATGATCGTACACCGAGTGATGACGTGGAGTGTCGTAACTCCGCCATTGGTTACTGTTGTAGCAGAAGAAGAAGAAGAAGAAGAAAAGGGTGAAGAAAATTCAGATCCATTTTAGTTGTTTGTTTCTGTAATTACATTATCGTATTAGGGGCAAAACTGTCATACTTTACAATTATTCCTTATTTATTCTCCATTGTTTATTTTTGCACTTTTCTTGGGCTTGGGCCTTATAATATTTCATCATAACATTCATTTTTAAATAGGATATGAAATATTTGTCCTATATATGGGCAGAACTGACTTGTGGTCCGTCCTAAACATGGGCATAACAGATTTGTGGATCGCCTTAAATTAAAAAAAAAAATTAAAAGTGATCTATTATATGGAACATTATAAAATATTATATATTGTCTCTTATTTTTTGTTTCAGTGTTGAAACATTGAATATTTATGTTATCATATTTGATATTACATGGATGCACAATGTGGCAATGAGATTCAAAGCATAAAACATAACACTTTGTTTTGCATAAACAAACATGTAGTTATTTGGTAAGACATTATATTTTGGAAAATTGTTACATTGTGTTCGAGTGATAAGAACATGAATTACTTTTGCAATACTTTGCACATCAAATTTCTTATTGTAGTATTCATTGATGCTCATTGGCTGCTCTACCTGCCTGTTTGAAATGTTTGTGGGCGAAAATGACATGTTGAGCAGACATTTTAGGGTGGATGGAAACATTTTTCATACTCTGTCCGCCCAAAACGTGCGGACGTGCCCCATGGGTATGGCCCAAATTGCCAATGATAATTCCAATCCATCTAGAATAGTCTTACCTTCAATATTTGCTTCTCATGTGTGTCAAAACTACAAGTAACACTAAAAATTAAAAAACATTCCCAAGAAGAGTGTCTTGTTCAAAATATGATGTCTCATCTTGTGACATGAATTGTAAAAATCCACTATTTGTCAACGATTACAATTGATAACAAAAACAAAGGTGACAATACAATATACACTCCTAATTTAGTTCATAAAAATAACTTATAACATTTCTATAAGTTTTCTAGCTTATTTCAATATACTTATAAAATATGTTTTTAAGCTTATTTCAAAATAATTATCTAATTAAACTGCTTATTCATACATACCTTTACTAATTAAATAAGTGCTTAATTAAGTTGGTTACTTAAATGTGATTATAAAGTAATTATATATAAGCTGAAGATTGAAGACTTTTGTGGCATACAAGTCCTACTTTGTGCTTGTTCTTGGTAATTAGTACTTAGTAAATCATCAATCTTTTTCTTATATAGGTTAAATCTTTTTCAATCTTTTTCCTTTTCTTATTCTTTTGGATCATAGAACTTACTCTCCCTATTGTTTGAAATAGTTGAACAATTAAGTGTTTGTAGCAACCCTCAACATAATCATATCTGTGTGATTCTTTATGTAGGAATAAACTATTATTATTCTAGAGGAATGATACCTGATGATACATTCTGCACTACTAAGAAACAATATAATAACATGATATAATCTGAGACAAGATTCGTATAAATTAGTCCGAGCAATGAATTCCGAGATAGCCAAATAGGAAGGGTGTGAAGTGATACACTTTTTGAGATAACAGATCGGAATAGAAATTCTTTGAGTGCATTTCTATGGTAATAGGGCAATTGTTTGTTGGAAATTATACATGAGGGGAACATAGAGCATTTAAACCAGACATCAAAACCATACCTCTTTTTAATGTTGTTTTAAGTCCCTTTTTTGAGCTTGCCAAAATAACTTTTGTACCTCTGTGCTAACCCAAACATGCCTAATGTTCCTCCAGTGTGAAGCATTACCACTCCTGACCCAACTTCAGCTTCTTTGCTAGAGAGAAGCATTGCTGTTTCCCAGGCAGCCAATGTGTACACAGGATCCACCAGAACACCGCTTTGTTGCGCAATTTGCTGACATGCTTCTACTTCTCCTTCCAAAACATTGCCGAATCTACAATTTGCAAATATGTGATTCAGGGAAAAACACCAATCAGAAACACATTTTGATTCTTTTGTTTTATAACTCTAGCAGGTGTTAATATATAATACTAGTGAAGTTTATAACATCTTACTTTCTTGGATGACCACGTTCCACCCAATGCACGATCCCGTCATCTTCTCCGTGTTCATTGTAGGTACTAAACTCAACATTAAAATGGTTCTTGAATTCAGAAATCAAGCGTTCCTCCTGTTTTCTGTACCCGTCAATTTTGTCAGCTAGCATTACCGCGTATACCTCCCATGGGAGTCTGCATGGAAACAAATCAGACAGGAACAACGATTACCACGACTTAATGCTGCAATTCTAATATGGTTGTAAAACACGAAACATGAACAAAATAGTGCGGCCTAGTTCTCAAGGCACCCACCTAGTGGATTTAGGAAGGGTAAATATATGCAGCCTTACCCTAGCAAATAAAGAGACTGGTTTCAGGATTTGAATCCATGACCTCCAGTTTACAAGACAAACAACCTTATCGCTGCCCTGGACCTCACCCTCTAAAATTATGAACAATGGTATTAAAATTATTCAGATATATTTCTGAAACTAATTCGGCATGTTACATGAATTGAAACATACCCTAAGCAAAGGGCTGCAACTCCTAAACCAACAGCAGTTGTGCCAGTACCAGCATCCACAACAAGTTTCAAGGCCCTTTGTTTTCCAAGTAAATGATCCTGTGATAAGTATTCAACTAACCGAATAACACCTATACAAAGAAACAATATTTCCACAAAGTTATGGCAAGTAACAAACAATTAAAGTTTACTAAATCTAAGCATCAACTTGAAGAAATAAATGAAATGAATATATATATATATATATATATATATCAATGTATGATTAAAAATATATTAGTTTGAACAGGAAAAAGATGTCAGGATGCAAGTTCTCAACGAGTACAGCCGCACATAGACAAGATGGTATTATCGACAAACCACATGAATATACATGTCAAAATGATAGTCTCCAAACTTTAAACAGCCCTTATCGAATAGATAATATCCGGGCCAAGCAGCAAGCACAAGACATGATTTAACATTATGAGTTGCACACTTGCACACATGCATATGAATGTGCTACCCTTCTAAACCCATTTAATAATCACTTGCGAATATGGTGTCTAAATAAAATGCTTGATTCTTTGTGATTATGCTAGGATCTAATGCCGAACTTCGCTTGATGCTACTTTCTATTAAGGTTTTATTACATCTTCTTGAAAATCGAGAAATATATGCACACCTGCAAATACAAATTATTTTTCTAATAAAACACATTATTTTTATCTTGGAAAGTTTTGCATAAAAGCACCACTTAGCAAGTCTCCTTCATCTTCATTCACAATTATTTTTATCCGGAAAGATTTTCAGGTCTAGTTCTATCTTAGTTTTTGCCTTCTATGTTCCAGAAGATATGAAATGTTGTTTTCTTTTATAACTTCATCTTCTCATTACCTAGTAGAGCTACAGAATCACCTGCTCCTTCATTCACAATTAAAATCTTTCGAACATTGTTTCCCTCACTTCTACTTACATCCAATTGAACAAAATTTGGAGAAGTAGACGACTCAGTTGCTGAAGAAGCTTGAATGATATCACTGAAACATAGGACAGAACCATTGTTACCGGCCACCGACTTAGCATAGCTCTGTAGCATGTCTTCCCTGTTAGCATAAACATTTCTTGGAACATATGTGACATTTCCATATATTGTAGACATGAGGTTATAGCCGGTCAAGATTTCAGGTTGCTCTCCTCGTAGAAGCAAATGTGACGCAATTCCTCTCTCAGCACACAGAACAGCTGCAATATAAGCAAACCATGAATTCAACAGAAATAAGAGATACCATCAACAATTTAACTTGAGCTCAACCAAAAGTATAATAAAAAAAGCGGCCTACTGCACCAGACTCCCACTTAGTGAGATCAGGGGAGGTTAGATGTACACAGTCTCACTCCGCAAGCGAAGAGGCAGTTTCCACGATTTGAATTTGTAACCTCATAGTCATTAAGCAACAACCTTACCGTTGCGACAAGACGACAAGTTCACCCTCTTACCCAAAGTATAATACACTTGTGAAAAATCAGCACAATTTTAACTTTTAATCATAACCGCCAAAGTTACCTACCTAAAGCAGCTGTATGAGCACTTTGACATCCTCCACAAGTAACCTACAAAAATGCCTCTTCCTAATGTTATTCGATTTCCGAAACACTAAAATCAAGAACAACTGTCGGATAAAAATAAGGGCGACCCAGTATACGAAACACCTTTGCTAACAAAAATTGGTTAAATAAATTGATGGATAAGATAATTTTTACCACATCAGTGACAGAATAATGCTGAATAATAGGAAGTAGAGCATCCAATTTCCTTGCTTTATTTCCATTAATCAATGGGTGCAACAAATCATCACGAACAATATAAAAGTTGTTCCCTTTATTATTCATAATCATGGCATCATTACCAAAATCTGGATTATTGTTCAAAATGAAATTATTTGGATTTGTATGTATGAGTTGATGAATTTTGGATTCAGGGTTATGCAATGTCCATTTTCTGTTAAGAACCTGTTGTATAAACTCTTCACGTGTAACCTTTGATTTTGAAAACACCTACACATGTAATAAACAAATTGTAACGTTGTTGTTATTATGGTATTACATAGTAAAGAGTAAAGAGAAGTGAAATAAGATATGTTGGGAAAAACCTGAAAAGTATTGTTGTTTCGCATGAAGATTGAAACATTCTTAGGAATGTGAAAGTTTGCAACTTTCAGCATTTTTTCATTTGATTTCGCATGTTTGAAGAATTGGGTTAATAGATTTATATCTATACAACTCAATATTTGAGGAGGATTATCCTAACACTATAAGAGTAAGTTGTACAAGATGAAGAAACTTAAAAAGTGATTATAAAAAAAGTGGAATTACAAAAAATGTTTATTTCAAAGTGACTTTTTGAAAAAAATGTAATTTTTTTAAGTAATTTTGGTTTCATGTTTTAGAAGAAAATGTAAAATTAAAAAACAATTGGATTAGATAACTCAACGGGTTTGATTATAATTTAATAATCTTATATGAATTGGTGAATATTTTGTTATCCATCCTTTTTTGGTACTAATAAATATCCCCTCACATTTTTTGGAAATGAACAATCTCTTTCAAGTTTTGTAGTGGCTATTTTTAACTAGTAAACTTCGTGCCTGTTATTAGAGAATGATACTAAATTAATCATCTAATGTCTCATATTACCCTTTTTAAAACAAAAAAAACATCTCAATATTAAAAGTATGGATATAATAATCCTTAGATCTATTTCAGGGACAAATTTAAATTACTAAGGTGTGTTTAATATAAAGAATATGTTGATATTTTTAGACATCTCATTTGATAAAAACTTTTGATAGAAAAAGCAATGATCATGAAAGCAAAGAATGAAGGTTCAAAGAAAACAAAGCAAACATGGGTTCAGCCCTTGGGCCAATAAAGAGAAAGGCCACAAGAACAGGAAGAAAGAAGGATCATAAATAAATAAATAAATAGAGTGAGATGCATTGATTCTAAGGGTGCATGATTTTATAAAATCTCTAATTTTTTAATTAGAACATAACATTTTTCTAGCATGAGAGCATGAATTTCTCCAGAGACATTGATTCTATGCTATTAAAGCATAGGTATCAAATAAATTTCTCACCATACTTGTAATGGAGATTGTGAGGATCTATTTAGATCACACCGGAGGTTCCAAGACAGAGAAGATTATCTTATTTGTTATTATTTTGATCGTTATTATTTTATCATTTGTAACGTTTTTTACTTATATAATAAATTATTTGGATTACTTCTAGTTTGATCAATCTTTGTCATTCTAAACTTCTACAAATCATACTATTAATAAGAATGAGTTTGGGTACTAAGACCAACCACGATGATTGTTCTTAAGGTCGTTCTTAACGAAATAAGAATATTCTTACTCTGATTCCGACGTGTCATTCTTATTTTCTGATTTTCCCCCCTTAAATAAGAACAATTTTCAGTTGTTCTTAGCCAAGGGAAAGTGAGGAGAGAAGTAGATGTTATAGAAAAAATGTATATATTGTGGGACCAAATAAAAATAAGAATAATATTTGTCATAGTGGGAAAATATAAATGTTGTTCTTATTTTATAAGAGTTGTAATAAATTATAAAAGAATGTATGAGACTAAAATAAAAATAATGATTTTATTTGCTGTTGTAAATGCTCATAAATCATACTAGATGGCCAAGGACGAGGTTATAAACCTGGTCGAAAACTCGTGCACTGGATCGTCTTTTTATATATATATATATATATATATATAAAAAAGCATCTATACTCTAATCAGATCTGATGTTAATGAATAGGCATGAAAAGGATGGGTAAAAGAATAGGAAAAGTAAATTTGATTAAATAAGAGACCTTCCATTGTGCAGTGCAATTAAATGCATTTTGGAACATGTTACTTTGTAGTCATTTATAGCAACTATATCATGTCGGAGACACAAACTTCAACCATTGTCACTTTGTATTCAATATAAATATCATGTGTTATGTATCACTCATTTACTTGCCTGTCAGACAAAAATAGAATGAAGATTAAGTGTCCCGTTTTAGGTGTTTTAATAGTGTTTCAGTCCAATTAAAAATTGTCATATAATTAAAAAAGTCATAAAAACATAAAATAACTTTTGTATATTACTGGTTAGAATGTGATTAATTTGAAACATGGGGACGAGAATTTATTGGAACATGTTCAGAAAAATATATGCCAATCCATCTTAAACAATTGATGCTTTTTCAAACTTATCAATGCATACTTATTTAATATGGTTGTCTAGATATAATGGGCTATGGCCCCTTCTATGATTTATGTGGCTCCATTTACCAATGATGATAATTGAGTTTCACTTCCACTCCATGTGAGGAGTATCTTCCACATGATCAAATAAATTGTGGGATTTACATTTGTTGCTTTCAATATATGTTGGGCTAAGCCAATTCTCAACACTTGGATCAACATCCAATGGCTCATATTCCAATCTCAACAAATCAGGCTTGACTTATAATATAAGTCTTTTTATCTTCTCCAATAGTTCAGATCTATCGACTATATTTAGAATTGATTATTTAATAAAATAAGAGAAATATTTCTTGTAGAATTAGAGTCTACTAACATGTTATTTAATAGGTTACGATTTCAATACAATTTAGATCGAAGTTATGAACTTCCCTACGAAGGGAATTAGACTCATATGATCTCGAGGGTAAGAGGGGACATAACACATTTTCCATAAATTTAAACTCGAGTACTAACTTTTTATATTCGACATCTTAATCAACTGAGCTGACTCTAAGGGTTAGTTTGGGAGTTGGATTTTGGAGGGGAAAGGAGGGAAAGGGAAGACTTGAGAGCCATCTTATAAGTGTATTTCGTGGCTCCCAAGCCTTCCCTTTCCCTCCCTTCCCCTCCAAAATCCAACTCTCAAACTAACCCTAAGGGTTTTTGTTAACTCTATAAACATGTCCACTAGAAACTTTTTCCAAGCAAATAATTGAAACTTTACTTTTCATTTCTTGTTTATGATTGAACATTTAATTAATGTCAACTCCTTCACTTGTGCCTATCAACTTCATCCAACAACTTGGAAATTTAGCAATGTAGCTATGTACACAAGCTAAGGTTGTAGTTACAAAACAAAGTGCCTAAAATGTTCAAATATACAAAAAAGTTGAATCATTTTTGCTGATTCAGTAGTTACAATTGGCATATTTTAATTATTTTGCCTTAGAGTAAATACTCATTTTAGTCTCTCATATTTTCCGACTTTACCAGTTTAGTCTTACAAAAAAAGAAATGACCTAAAATGGTTCCCAAAAATGACTAATTTGACATACATTTGAAATTTTTCGGACCATTTTAGGTCTTTTCTTTTTTGAAAGACTAAAGTGTTAAGATCGAAAAATACGAGAGACTAAAATGGATATTTACTGTTATTGTTATTATGATATGATATGATATTGAGGCTCTTGATTCAGCAGCGTGAGCCTTTTCTGCAGTTAAGATATCCAGCTGATGCTGTGATTGAACTGACCAAAGAAGATGGTTTTGCTGATAAACTTGATGCCCTTGCATAGCTTGAAGATGCAGCTACTCCTGATGGTGTGAAAAATGCACCATTTAACAATAAATCTCCCCTTGATCTCCAATTCCAATTGACCCATTTGTTCTGTGGTGTATTCTCTCTCTTTGTCACCTGAAACATCAAGTGTAACATTAATATATGATAGAGTATTATGGCATTGTTCGATCCATGTGTCGACCCCACCTAGTGGAATAAAAGTTTGGTTGTTGTTGTTGTTTCTAGTCTGTCTTGGTGCCAAACTCGGCTGTAATGGTTCAAAGCAAGAGTTTGGCACCAAATGGTGAATAGGACATAATTTTGATGTCACTTTTTGGTGCACTACTATGCAATAAAGAGTTTTTAACAAGAGAGAATTTTGATTCTTGTCTATCTAATCTAACCTGTTTGAAGGTGATGTCATTAGGAGCAAGAAATCTATTGCCTTGGCTATTGATAGTTGGAGCAGCACTCCCTCCTATGGCATACATTCTCCAATGTGTGTAGTCATTGTTCACCACATGAAAGTAACCATGCCTGCACCTGCAATATGCACAATTATGAAGAGTACTCAAGTGAAAAATGGTGCTCATATAGAACTAACTCATCAAGAATCTTGCAACTTTTTTATCATACCCCTTTTTATACCTATCATCTAGACATTGCTGTTTCCAAAGAAAAATGACTTTTGATCAATGACCATAAAGCAGGTATGAAAAAAAGTGTAAAGAAAAGTGCTTTTGAGAAAATCATTATTCTAATTCCTTGTTTACCTTGGCATTCTCTGCACTAGTCCTTCTCCAAAATGGTTGAAGGCAATGGTGACTTGCATATTCTTATCCTTAGTATAACTATCACTATGACCCAAAAGCATGACCTTGTTATGATGTGTCATGTAATTATTAGAAATTGTAATGGCTGTAGATCCATGAATAGCATCGATTAAGCCGTCGCGACAATTCGACAAAGAACAATGATCCACCCAAACATGACTTCCACCAAAGATTGAAACTCCATCACCATCAGAAAGAGTCCTCCAACCATAATGTATAGGAGAGTCTCTCACATAAGCATTCCCTCCTTGCTTACAATCATGAATATTAATACCATGGATTATAATATTAGTCACATATTGTATAGTAATACAAGGTCCACCAGCAATATGAACATTAACACCTCTACCATCAATAGTCTTAAAAGAATTCATCATAAGCTCTTGTTTGAGTTTTATCACCATGTCATGCTTGAATATGATCCATAATGGCTCTTCTTGTATCACACCATATCTTAAAGTACCTGGTTTTGGACTCACAGGGTCATCACTAGGGTCAGTAACTACATATATTTTACCATCTCTGCCACCAATAGCATGTTTACCAAATCCAATGGCACAATCTGCTAGCCTCTTTCTGTTCTTTTCCCAGTTTGTATCACATCTCCAACAATCATCAATAGGGTTACCAGTTACACATGAAAGAAATGCTAAGTTTCTTCTAGATGCATTAATGCTCCTGCAAAAACAAATAAGACCCAAAATTTGTTACCCTTTTATGATGCTAATCATTAGCATATACAAGTTAGACAACTAAAGTTAAGTACTTATATGTACATCGAAGTTGTCGAGCTTCGATGTACATATAAGGTTGTCTATAACAATGTCGATAATAAGAAAATGTTGTATCTTACTTGTGTACTTCTTGGACTACTAATTCAGGATCTTGAAGTAGGGAAGAGGAAATGAAGGAAGGTAAAAGAAGTAGGAAGAATAGTGACATAAATGAGAGTGGAATTGCCATAATTTCTTGATCTACACTCAGAATATAAAAACAGCAGAGAGAAGGAGTAAGAAACTTGTTTGTGAAGAAATGTGAAGACAATTTTGAGTATATATAGGGATTAAACTAGGAAAATGTGCCTTATATAAAATAAATATTTGGTGCATGAGACCTTAGAATTCCATGATTTAAGGTAATCATAATTAATAAGGGACATTATAAGTGATTTGATTGTTATTTAAGCAAGGTTCCTAATTCTATATAATTCCAAACCAGAAATTTGTTAGTCTTATTGTGGTTATAATATTCATGATAAGTTTATCAAGCATTCATTAAATTCTAATTCATAATATAATTAAGAATCAACAAAATGGTTTACAACTCAGTATGAATACTATACTTTAAAAAAATGTCATGATTAATTAGTAAAGAGTATATGGAAACACATTGAAGGGTTAATACGGTTTTCATGAAATGAATACTGATAGTTATTTCACACCACCTTCTAAATTAATGTCAATTAAAAAATTAAATATTTATTATTTTTTCTACTATTTTTACTTCATTATAATTTAATGTATGATTTGAGATATGGGTTAGATTACATATCCTTATTACCCATTTTATAGCTTATCACTTCAACAAGTTGGTGAAATTATTCAGACGTTTATGATTATGTTTTCCATTAATAATTAACATGCATATCACCTTATATTAATAGTTAAAAAAACTAGGTCACTTTGGGAATTGAATTTTGAACGGAAAGAAAGAGAAATTAAGAACTATATCATATTTTATGACTCTCGATTCTTTAATTTTTATTTATTCTCCTTCTAAAATTTAACTTCCAAACAAACCCGGACCCAAGTTTTATCATTATTGAATGGCTTCTTCTTATTCCACTATTGAAAGTGAAGTGGTTTACAATGTTGTTAGAAAGTTTAACGATCAATTAAGTGTGCACCGACACATGCATATAGATGTAATAATTGTCGGTAAGTTGGTTATGTTAGTACTGCACTACTCTTCCAGTTGCAACATGCATCTATGTATATCCCTTTACACCTATTAATCTAGGGACAGAGATATGTATCCCTAATAGTGTTTTACTTTCTGTTTCGAGTCATTCAGAATGTTACCTTTCGTATTTTAAAGTTTTCTTTTATTCATATGACAGTATGTCATTGGCTCGAAACAATGAATGAGACACAATTAATAATATTTAATCCTTGTCCATTCCTTTTCATTTTGGTAACATTTAATTTTCCATATCCAAATCTACTTTGCATTTATTTATTTTTCTTCAAATCCTTGGTGTCTAAAAGGTACATTCAATCTTTACAAAACTTTTACATCTATTTTCATTTACAATTGTTGCAAACAATTGCAAAACTTGTTTTGTTGGTAGATTATAATTTCAACTTTATGAATGAAAAATGTGCAATTATAAACATTATTATATAAAACTTTATAAATGGATAACAATTAATGATGGAAATGAAATAAGTGTGAGAATCATAAATCATAAATTTGTTTGCAAAGAAGAAAATAATGTGCAATTAATGATCTGACAAGAACACATGCATATGCGTCAACCGCGCAGAGAAATGTAATGTGCTGAACTCCGATCTTTAGTTTTCATTTTCACACCACTTTTTTTCTTTTTTACCTACCAGACGATGATATAGTAATGTAAGACTTTACTAAATTTTCACATCAGTTAGGAAGCGTAACTGCGAATCCTGAAAAAGATTAATTCTTTGCCCAAAAAAGTAAAAAAAATATCATTGATAGCATAAAAAATATTAGTCTTTTTTTTTTATATTTTCATGAACCTTGGTCAAAACAATTTTTATTTCCTCTCTCATAACATACCATGAGAAGAAAAAGAGAGATCAAAATTTAAGTAGCGGTTAGAGTAATTCTTGTGTCGCAATATTGGAATTCAAATCTCTAATTCTCATAAAGGAGTCACATTCCAATTACGATGTGTTTGTAAATTGAGTTTTGGTAAAGGGATGAAAATATGATTCATAACTTCTAAATATGTTTATATTATCTTGTTATCATTCAAAAATTAATTCACAAATAAATCATTAATTATTCTTAGGATGATCAAATGATTAAATATTCGATTTTTTGGAGCAACACTTGTTGGAGGGGTAGCCACATATCTCGAAAAAGATTAAAGTAATGATTGGAGGGACTGAAATCATCTCCAATACTGAAATCATTTCTAATACTAAAATGTGAGACCCGGATTGTTTTGAATTTAAAAATAAATACTTAAAATAAATTAAAATCTTTTAATTTTTTCTTAATGTCACATGTCAATGTCTCCTTATGAATCAGGTCTTCTTCATTATTAGAGAGACAATGTTTCAGAAAACAAAGAGAAATATAATTTTCCATGACACATTTATCATTTTAATTATAATAAAATTATATTTTTATAATTATAAATAAATGAAGAAACATGCATTTATTTCTCGATTAACAAAAAAAAATCTAGTTTGAGATGGGAGACCATGGTATCCATGAATTGGTGATGGATTAGAAAGCACGTTCCAGCCATGTGGGATGTGTTCCCATTTACACTTCATGTCATTTCCCAACCCCTAATTTCTTTGACCTTGTCATTGCCACATACCCTTAAAGATTCCAATTGGGTCATCATGTCCTACAACATTCAACCTTTTAGCCTTATATCTATATGCATGCTCCAAATATGAAACTTAATTGCATTTTCTTTTTCCATATAAACCATCTTATATTTGGATATTAAATAATAAATACGATATTTTTACTCTTTAAATATAATAAAATTACATTTTTATCCCTACAAACATAAAAATGACAACTTATGTTTATAGTCCCAGAGAAGATTTTTTTCATGGTCCTATCAAGTTTTTAAACCGATTTTGTTTTCAAACAAAATCAATAACTTTTGGTTAAATTAATAGTTTTATGTTAACAAAAGGCCTATAAATATTAGTAATTGGGGTGAAAATATTATACAAGTGTAGTGAAGATAAATTAAATATAGCACACAAATGAGAATAATAAGAGTGAATTCAAGAAATAATTATCCTATATTATATGTTTTCCAATTCTCCTAGGTCTGTCCGTACTAGGTGACATGTGCCACATGTTTTGATAAGTTTGTTTTTGCATAAACATGATATGGTTAACACTTTATAAGTATAATTGAGAATGATAAGGTACTTACAAATTATCATAATAATCATTCAGAATATATGTTTCTTTATAAATATAGTTGTAGTGTCCACCTTCTTTTCTTATTAATAGAAATATGATTGAATATAACTTCTATATACGAGTATAATTCTCTATCATTTATTTGTATTACTTTTTTGAAGAATGGATGTTGATAAAACATAAATGATAAATAATACAAAGAGAATATATAAAACTAATATACTATCACTGCATACATTTTATTGTCGAGAAATATTAGGTTGTATTGTTGAACAGAAATCCAGATCAAGTAATTGACTTTATCCGTGGAAAGCTTTTCTTGAATGGCACGTAAATGTTCATCAACTAATGCATGTGAATACATATTTATAAAGAATAATTAAGAGTACAATTTGATTATTGTTAACTAGCTTGCATGATTATTAGATTGAGTGAATGTACTATTGGCTTCATGAATGTAATAGTATAACTACGAATTAGTCAAAATATACAACAAATAATAATAAAGCATGTGCTTGAGATTTGAATTTTGTTGGATGATTGAGTATATTTACATATGATTGATATTATTGGTCATTGGTTTAAATTTATATCTTGATGATCACAATTATAATTGTAAAAAATTTAAGCAAGTTAGGTATCTAAGTTTAGATAGGCCTATTTATAAACTACCCACTAATAATATTCTTATGTTTACTCAAGCTTACAACCTTATCGACTATGAAGTGATTCATTATCGACTTCATAAAAATTATGGTTGGTATTCAAAATTGCAATTTTTTGTACTACTAAGGGTATTATTTTACCTTTTTGGATAAGGAACTAATCTCTTTTGGGGTACATGGCTATCTCTCCAACAAATGTTGTTGTGAGGAATCGAACTTGCCTTTTAGTCATCCTAGCGATCTAATGCAGCTTATATTATTAGACTAACACCTTGTTGGTTTCAGAATCGCAATTTAAAACTATTTATATGTTACCATACTTGTTTTGACTCTCTATTTTTATAATGATTACAATACTTATTGAAATAAAAGTTGAATGAAAGCAAATGTTATTAATGTGAAGTCTTTGTACAAAAAGAAGTATTAATGTGTTACACAAGGCATGCATAAACCTAAGGTGGTGGGTCTAAGCTTCTCTAAAATCATGTGCATTGGAGGCATATGAGAATGCAATTATGAACTTTTGATACATGAATAAACAAAGAAAAAGTGGTATTTAATTTGAGGCCATGGTATTGATTCAAATGATTAATGGGATCTTATATACCACACCGTACCGTACTGCATATAACATGTACATATATACTTGTGATGAATTTTGTCAAATCATGCATGTGATCATAACATTATTAGATCAACATAACTTCTCATTAACAAACCATGTGTACAGCTTGATGCCATTTACATTTGTTACATTGTGTTATTTCATGTGTTTTGAGTTGTGATCGGTTGAAAAAACTATTTAAGTTAAAAGTTTAATTATTAAATATTTTTCTAACAAATCATATTCATGGTACATGGAGTAACACACATTATAAGATAGAATGAGATGGAAGATGTGACCCCCACCGATCTACATAGAAATCCCTTTCCCATTACATATTCATGAATCAGTGAGGATACACTTACTCCAAAAGTAAGTTTCTAAAACTTACTCTTCATCTTAACCATTAATTCTATGGACATTTAATGATTTAGATCTACTCACTAATTGAAAATTATTGGATTTCTCTGCAATTGGTGACTAGGATGAGGAGTAGATGCGCCACATTATTATTTTTTACTTCAATAAATCAATTTTTGTAAGATTTTTTAACGTCGTATCATTATTAGTAAATACTAATAAGCATATCTTTAATTTTCCCTTTATATATAATTTTCCCTTTATATATAATTTTCCCTTTAATTTTCGGATGATTTATTTCATACAGGAAAAATTATTTGCTTAATAATTAAAATAAAAGGTATTAAGGCTTCTACACAAGATTGCAACCTCTGTACTTGAGTTTGGCTCTTATCTTGGAAAAGAAGTATTAGCATATGAGGAGAAAATGAAATTTCTGTATTTTAAATTTTTTTATTGAAAAATAATTTACAATCACATCTCTTAAAAATTAATTTGATCACTTGTCCCAATCCTCAAATACTATACTGTGGCATGTTTCATTTAAGTGCACTAAGCTATAAATAAAATGTTTACATTTCATTCATACTAATAGAAATCAATTAGTTAATAAAAATAAATGGTGCATATTTCAATACTCCATTGTTCATTGACTTAGTAATTAAACGGTGTACAAACATTTACAATATAGATATATAGTCCTTCTCATCAATAAAAATGAAAGGATAGTAAGATGCATTTTATAAAAACTTAGGTCAATCATTTATAGTTTGATTTTGAGAAAAACAAATAAACAAAAAGGGAAGACTTAAAAGTCATATAATATAGTTGTGAGATGACTCTGAAGTCTTTTTTTATCCTTAATTTCCATCTAAAACTAAACTCGCAAACATACTTTTAAGCATCGATTCTAATTATAGTTATATGATAAGCAGTTTAATACATGTTCACTTGCGTACGTGGCTCATCACTTTTTACATTGATAAACCGGATACATGGTATGCAATACGATGAATTTGGTACATGATACTAATTAAAAAAGAAAGAATTATGTAATTATGGTTCTAATAGGGATTTATTAATCATTATTTATAACAAAATTCATGGTGAAAATATAATACAATCTGAAACTATGAAGCTGCCAAATCAGCCATCAAATACACAACCACTTCCTCATAGCAATGGTTGAAATGTGGAATCTTGTTAATTCCACTGTTTCTGTGGCAATATACAGTGTATACCAGAGAGAACAAAAATGGAAGTGTGGTTGGGTTTCTAATATATTTAGGTTGCAATTGGGCCAGTGAATCTTCCAGAAGCTGAATTTCTCTAACTCTTCTACTTGCTCAATCAATCCTTTCTCTTCTGATCTGGGATGTTTCTTGTTTGTGGTAGTTGCACTTGTTCATACTTCTTTTGGTTCCTGCAAAATTATGAATTAGACACAGAAATTGTATGGTTTATGATATAATTATCTTTATGTTCGAGATCAAAGAATGTTTCCTTTTGGATAAAAAAAATACAAACAAGAAAATATTTACCTTTCACAACAATAAATCAAAACTCATGACTAGCAGAATAATATCACAAACTATTACTTAAATTACAGGTGTATATTACTGTATTGCTAAATTTAACCATCATAGTATAAGAAGACTAAAGCATTTTTTTTTGTACTAGCAAGGGTATCCCTCACCCTTATGGGCAAAGAACTAATCTCTTTGGGGGTTCGTGAATATCACTCTGAACAAGTGTCGCTCTCAGGAATCGAACATTTGATCTTTTGGTCATCTTGGAGATCTAACGAAGCCTAAAGCATCTAAAACATAATAAAGCAATCTTAAATGGCTAATAACTATGGTAATCACCAAGCAAACAGCTCATATCAAAGGATGTGTCACTACGTGAGAGACTCGTACGTTAGGTCATCTTTTTTTAATCATCCCATATCAAAGACTGAAAAGAGGGTGACAATATGCAAGAGGCTCCCACCTGATAGAGTATGGAAATGATAGATGCATACAGCTTTATCTTCGTAGGCAAAGATGCCATTTCGAGAGCCCATATGAAAGGATATGTTAGTATTAATTTTTTCTCTTACAGACATGATCCTTATAACTTCAGCCAAAATGAAAAGGTGACTGAGGATGGCCAAACCTATTCCCATCCCTTACACATGAGAGGGAAAAATAAGTTTCAAAAGTAAGAGATTTTTCTCACTTCACCCACCCTCTATGGCTATGGGTGACCTTTCTCAAATGTTCAGCAATTTAAACCAAGGGGATTTTCTAGCATACCTATGAACAAAGCACCAAGTCCATAACCAACAAATATTAGGAAAAATGGCCTATACTTATGTCCAGTAATACCTTGTCTTGACTTTGCTCATTTATTCCAACAACATTGACATGAGCTGATCCTTCATTATTTTCTGTCTGAGGTGTAGATGTAGGATTCTGATTTTCCTCCAAGCTTTTACTTAACGAATTACCATTTACAACTACTCCAGAGGTGGATGGATCGGTATCAGCAGCCACAACCTGAGATTTTTCAACAACTAAATCATCTCCAGCTTGATTTCCCTCTTCAACTGTTTTAGTTGCTTTAGCTACTGCTTCCTCGACTCTTCTTTTTTCTTCTTCTCTTTGTTGTTTTCTCAGTTTCTCTTGCTCCTTTAGTAGCCTGAATCTGCAATAGAAAGAGAAGCACAATTACAATAAGTGAAAATAAACTAGCAGCAACGCAAAATAGAAACTGTTTTTCCGGCCCAATGCACGAGGCCCCATCTAGTGGGGTGACTGGGGTCTGGGAAAGGTAGATGTACGCAACCTTATCATGCAAAGGGAAGAGTCTCTTTTCATACAAAATAGAAAGTGTGACTGCATAAAATCACTAACCTTTCACCGGGTTGTGGCCCGTTTGATGTCAATTTCTCCTCAGTTTGCTTCACTGCTTCCGTTTTCACAGAATCTAGTTTAGCTACTGACTTCTGAACCTGTGATAACTCATCCTTCACAATATCATCTTGGATTTTCCCAATCGGATTTTTTGCACCCCCTAACTTTTGAAGCCATACTTGTTGTGCAGTGCTTAATATATTATTTGTTAACCTGCACACCTTGAGCAAAATTGGTAAATCTGGATTAACAAGAAAACATTGGTAAGATTTTACTTGTGCTTACCAGTAAAGGCTAAGACCAGAAGGAACAGAAAGAGCAAAGTAACCAATCATTAACGGAAGGACCTTGGTTAAGGCTTGAGAAGTCTTCATGTTGGGATCATTGGGCTGAAAGTTTACATGCAAGTTGAAGATTAACTCAACTTAAAATGTACATAAAAAGGTCCACAAAAATAAAATAATATAAATACTGTCTTCTTCAATCCTTGTAGACGAGGGGAGCGGTTAATATGACATATTAGATGCAGAGGTGATAGAAAAGGAAGAACGTTACGTATAAATTATCAAATATAAAAAGTGTCCTAGTCAATGCTAAAACTAGCCATCACTCTAATTCTTATATGTCACTCTCAACAGCTCTCTCTCTCTCTCGAGAAGATATTGAGTATAAGCTGTTCTGAACACAAAATAAGTTAATCCAAACACACAAGAAAACACTAGTAGAATATGGTTCAGGGACAATATTAAGACGAGAACATGCTTGTATCCAATTTAATTGCATGATTAACAAGACTGACCTGTGATGACTGCATTATTTGGACAGAGATGTACTGAGAGACGACAAGCAACACAGGCAAGACAAGGTAAGCTGATGTATCTGCCCATCCAAGGGGTGGGTGACCGTCCTGAAGTTAAATGATTAAAGCAAAAAAACAGTAAAACAAACTTCAAATTCAAATCCAATGAGAATCTTCCAGAAATCATCAATGATGTGAATGAAAGCAAAATGATATTATGCAAAAAAAACTTATATATAATAATCTAGATCCATGAAGATGAACCAGGCCTCCAAAGATATGCACCACTTACGAAAAGAGGGGGAATATCATAACATTTAACATTCATTGAGTTATTGAGTCTAATAAGACAAGGAGGAGATGTGTCATATCATGGGCATTGTGTAACTTGCCAAAAACAGGAAAATTTTGATGTTTCGAATATTGTTTCCATCCAGGGAAACCTTGAAAAAAGCCAAAAACAGAGAATTACAAATAATTTAATACGACCATAATACTTAAGCATACAGTTCAATGAAGTGGATAGGACATAATACTTACAATTTTGCAATATTCTTAAGAGAAGTACGTTTACTTTCTAAGTAATATACTCACCACAAAAGGAAAAAGCCAAGAGATGCCACTGCCGCTTTGACGTGCTGCAACTGTAGTTGGACCAGCAAGAGAGGGTATCCAGAAGAAGCCTTCAGTAAGAAGTCCCTTATATCAGACAAAAACAAAACATTAGCCAGCAAAAATATAATCATATGTACATAGGGGGGAAAGAAAAGAGTGAATTATCAGATAGCAAATTAACATAATCAACAACATACTTCATCTGCCACATTTGAAAGGGCTCGATATAGCCCAATCCACACTGGTATAGTTGCGAGTGTAGGAAGGCACCCTGGGAGAAAAGAAGATAGATTAGCAAAAGAATTACTGACTTCAAATTTACAAAATTAGATTAATGTCCCATACTCAAAGCCAAGGGTGAGAAACATCTAAAATCCTTCTGTAACAAAGCCAATCATGTCATGAATACCTGCCAGAGGATTAATGCCAGCCAATTTGTACAATCGAGCAGTTTCAAGTTGAAGTCTTTCCTGAAAGAAAACAATATATAAAACTTCGACATTTGAATTTAAAATCCCGTAGGTGAGATGTTACAGCATCAAAATGCTAACAGAAGGTGGCATTAGAATTATATCAAACATCATAGCAGCTACCCAGTGGTTCAGAGAGGAAATAAGGATGAAACAATATTTTTCACAGTTGAAGTAACTAGAGTACTAGACTAGGTAACATCTCAGAAATTTTCCAATGTTATTTCCCACAGTAGTTCAATGAATATTATGTTATAAAGGAGAATTTATTGGAGAAAGTAACACTTAAAGAGGCCAAATCAAATACCTGATCTCCAGCATACCGTTGCTGGATAGCCTTCATTTGAGGTTGTAAAGATCTCATAGCCAACCCAGATTCGACCTACACAATCACTCAAAACTTCTTTCAACTTAGTCATTACAAAATTGACATGAGGAAGAATATTCACTATCAGACTTTTCTAATGTCAATATCATCGATAGTCAGTTTACAACCATTAACTTATAAGGATGCATGACTTGATTTGATATTTTTCAACTCATCAGCACCACTGAAACACATTTCAACAAGGACAAACCTGTTTTTTTGTCAATGGAAAAGTGGCAGCTTTTACTAAAACAGTGAGCAGTATAATTGCAAAACCATAAGCATATGGTACATGCACGGTAGAAAGCCCATCCTTGAGTACCTGAAAAAAGTAAATCACTTCCCCTCAGTTATACGATTCAATTTTTTTAATCAAATAGTTATATAAGTCACACTTGCAAATAAGTCACAACTTCTTCCAACAATTTCAAAAGGAGAAGTTTGTCAAATTAGGTCAGAAGTTCTACTATTGGGACAAAAATTTGAGTTTTTCAAAATATAATTCTCGAAAATGTTTGTTGTTCAAGCACTTGAAGTTATAGTTATACATAGAGATTTGACCGCAATAAACAATTTATTTAATACAAAAATTAGCATTACTTTAAAGTCATTTCCATGGCATTAAGACCTATAATGGCAAATTGCATCAATAGAATCAGAGAGGACACAATGATATTCTGCATTTGAGGGAAAAAGGTCAGGCCACTAAAATATCAAATCCTGTTGTAAATTTCTAAAAAAAAACAAAAAGTAAATCCTATTCACATGTTGTTTCTCAACTACAACAAAGCAATCAACACTAATCATCCACACCCGAACCCTAACAACCATCAACGAGCAGATTGAACAGCCTTGGTTTTCAAATTACACAAAAGTAGCATTTGGTAGACGTGCTAATGCTATGGCATGGAACAGAACATGAGTTCTGCTCTATGCTTGGTGTATCTCAAATATATAATATCTTTTTCAGTTCCACGCTCAAACCAAAGAGAATAAAACATGTCACTCTATACCATCATGTTTTGTCCACACACCAAACGCTACCTAAGGTAATGTTTCGTGCATGGACATAACGCATTCGAAAATAATTTTCTTATTTCATTCTTTGGTTTCACCCCTCCGGCGAAACCAAAATGTTACATTCACAATCACGTGTTTAAATTGAACAAATAAACATAAAACAAAATCCATATTTTCTGTTCTCTCCTACTTTTACACTCAAACCCTCCCTACCTAATTAACTGTGACTACAATTTTACTCTTACAATCTAATTTCAACTACGAAATTGAAACGCGCCAAACACCTAATCTCTTTCTTACTATTGAATAAACGTAAATCATGATTTCAATTATACACATAAACGAAATTCAAATCCAGTGCAATGAAAGAAAACATTGTAATAGTTCACATAACAGTAATAACTAATAACAATACCTTGAGAATAGTCTCCATGTAATTGGTGATTCCAGAAAGCCAATCGTTGCTCTGTTTCGCGGTGGTTGTGGTAGCAGCCACCGTGTCGGAGGAAGAAACGGCGGCATCAGCAATCGTGTATAGAAGGTTCTCCGCTCTACCGAAAAGCTGCGTGATGACGTGTCCAGCGTTATCCGGTTCAGGTAGAAAACCGGGGTGAAAACCGAACCGGGCAACGGAGAGCGAACCGCGAAGGAAGTGTTTGGTTGAACCGGGGAAAGCGTTGGAGTGAGGTCGGTGGAAGAGAGGGTTGTTCTTCCGGTTCAGTAACGGAGCAGAGGTTATTATGTTCGGTAATAGACTCGTCATTTATCGGTTTTTTTGAAATAAACCGGTTCAGGGAAGGTTTAAACCCTAGGTTCCGGTTCGGTTGAGAATTGATAGTGTGAGAGATAGAGAGAGAGAGAGAGCAGTGGAAGCAATGGAAATGGAGTGGTGCGGTGATATTGGAGAGGGTAAGGGATACACTTCTCAAATGTTGGTTTTAAATAATAAAAAATGAAGTGGGACCCACCTGTATCTTTTTTACGATTTAGGTAAGGAATTAATCTATTTCGAGTTTCGTAATTATTCTCTTTCACCTAATAAGTATTGTTCCTAAGAATCAAACTCTTAAACTTTTAGTCGTCGCATCTTAAAACAGTATAGAAACGCCGTATTGGTACTACTAATAACTTAGTTAACAAATATAGAATATCTCTTATATTTCTATTTTTTGCTCAACTATCCTATTATAGTTCAAGTGCTTATTATCTACCAAAAATGCTATTATTAAATAATATATCCACCGGCATATAATAACATAAAATAAAAATAATAAACTCAATTCTTTATTCATATTTAGATCAGTAACAACCACAAAAAAAGTTTCCAGCTATATCAACCTTGAAGATGAAGGTGTTCCCCTTAAATAGATATATTATCTCAACTTTTTTTCTTTATTAGTGGGAGTGTAAAATTACATCTCAATACATAGAATTTCATATTAAAAAAATAAGATTATAACTTGTGTATACAATAAATATAACTTAATCAAAATATGTCAATTGATGTTTAACTATAATTAAAATTTTATTGTTGAGCAGTGTTATAAATCTCGGCTCGAACTGGCCGTTTCGACCGGTTCAACTATAAACTGGACATCTAACCGGTCTGAGTCTCTTATCTAACCGATTTTGCATCAAATCAGGTTGTCTTGATCAGTTTAAGCCTAAAACTAGTGACTCGAGTGGTCGAACCGGTTGAAGTGGTCGAGTCAATCAAAAAAATATTTTTTAAAAAAACAACCAAATTGATGTCGTTTTTAAGTGAAAAACAAGTACTTTTAGTTTATTTGTAGTTATGTTGTCATTTGTTAATTTACATTATAACAAAATCTTCATTGTTTAATTAAATTTCAAACTTATTGTATGTTTTGTTGTAGTTAAAACATAGTTCACATGTTTTTAATGATGTTAACAACTTACTTGTGTCATTTTATAGTAGTAAAATGTTCTTTTTTTATTGTTTAATTAGGCATGATAATGTTTTTAAATTTTGAGTATACAATTATTAAATATTGTTATGTATTATGAATTTTTTAGAATTTTTAATACAAACCAAGTTAACCGATCCAACCATTGACCCACTGGTTGAACCAGTGACTCATTCACTCAGTACCATGGTCGAATCATTAACCGGTCCGAGTTTAATAAGAAAATTGTTTAATCAATTTTAAGTTATATTGTGAACTTATACTCATTAAACTCTTTTTTTATCCTTACTTGTAACAATGAATTCATCTATTATTTTTTTGGTTGATCTAATTTTGTTAATTTTATTAAGAAAATATCTCCTCATTTTAATGTGACACAAGACAAAATACTATTTGCAACATAGAAAGAATATAAATGAAGACACAAATCACACAATCTTTTTGGTCACCTACCAACCACGTTTCCTAGGTAGATGGAATTGACAATGCACAAGATCAAACATTAACTATTACAATGCTTTTTTTTACTATGCCCATAACTCATTTGGGCTCATTTTCATACTTCTCTCTATACAAGGTAAAGACCACACCCTATATATAGCATATTTTTTAGTTTTCCACAGGTATCCTAACAAATATTTTTTCCATCTACAAGACTCGAACCCGAGTTCTTGCTTAAGGGGAATCAAGCATGTACCACTTGAACCAATGCTCGTTGGTCCCTATATATAGCATATGATTATAATTCTCTTAATTACTAGATGCTATAGAAATTTTCTTGATACAACTAGCGATATTCTTTCATCTATTGGCTAAGTAACTAATTGATTCCATGTATGGTTACCTCTCTCAACAAATGTTGCTTTCAGGAATTAAATTCTTAACATTTTAGTCTTTTTGAAGATCTAGTAGAGTCTTATATTACTAGACCAATGTCTTCTTAATATAGACTCCATGTTTTAATATGAAGAAAATGAAATGTTGAATAAATTTTGAAGTTGTTCTATTTAAAATTTAAAGAGAAAAAAAATTATGTATTGATCGTGTAAGAGTTTTATATATTGTCAGTTTATCATTCACCATTCATTTTTAATCATAATTGACTTTTCAAAAAAGTAATACAAATGAATAGTATATGATATACTGTGAAGTTTGTAACGTGAAAAGTCTAGGTTGGGACATGTGAAGTGATAAGAAAGCAAGGAATATGAGGTCCAAAATTCACCAAATGAGAGTGTTAGGATAAGAGAAGAATCCATAGAGCACAATTTCATTGGATTTCCTCACTCCAACTTTGCATTACCAAAATCTATATTCAAAACTCTAGCCACTAAGCCAAGTTCCACATTCATTCTCTTCACCATAAGCTAACTATTCTCATCAATGGCATCAACCATAGCAACCATGGCAATGATCAAACCCATCAACCTTACAACACCACCAAGACCTACTTCCCTTCTTTCCATGCACACCCTCCCAAAGGCTCTAGCTTTCACAAAAGCATCTGAAAACACCAACATGCCCACTACTTCAATTACCATTGCAGGAAGTGCTATTGCTGGTGCTATTTTTGCATCACTTGGAAGCTGTGATGCTGCTTTTGCTGCACAACAGCTAGCTGAAATAGCAGAAGGTGGTAGTAGCGACAACCGCGGCATAGCACTTCTGCTACCTATAATTCCAGCCATAGCATGGGTGCTTTTCAACATTTTTCAGCCAGCACTTAACCAACTCAACCGAATGAGGAGCACCAAGGGTGTGATCATTGGTCTTGGTCTTGGTGGGTTGTTGGGTGCATCAGGTTTAGTTTCGGCACCGGATGCATCAGCTAGTGAAATGGCTGTGATTGCTGATGCTGCTGCAGCAGCAGCAGCAGGTAGTGATAATAGGGGTCAGCTTCTGCTGTTTGTGGTTACACCTGCTATTCTTTGGGTGCTTTACAACATTTTGCAGCCAGCTTTGAACCAGATCAACAAGATGAGATCCCGGTAGTAGTGACTTTGGTTGTTGTTATAAGTTAAACTAGGGGCTTTGGTTTTGTGGAGGTGCATGCCATGGTTTATTGTACAATTTGGTAGTAATTTGTGTTCTGATACTATATATATCAATGTTTCTTTTTATTTCTTGGCATTTTACTACTTCAAACACATCAACTCACATGAATTTACTTATACATGATTGCATGTTTGCACAATTTATATGAGGTGTTGTTTTTTTAGAGTAGGAATGAACATTTTTCTATTCCCATTCACATTTTATTTTCTTATCTTTCTAAGTCCTTTCAAGTGCGTGGTTGCCTCTTCCAACAAATGTCACTCACAGGAATTGAACCTTTTGGTCATCATGAAAATCTAGTGAGGCCTTACACCACTACAACATGTTTGGTGTTCAACCCTTTTAATGAAACCAAAATATTACAATATTTAATATTATGTCTTGTTCTATTCTATTTATTATAAGAAATATCTAATACCAGACAAGCCTTCCAAATGCTACCTCAATCACATTCAGAGTACAATTGAGCTGAAAAACTAGTTTGTGTTGTAGACTTGTAGGTATAATAGGACATTATCATCTCTAGAATAAATGACAAAATCACATGATAGATAAACAAGGTTTTTAACACCAAACCAGTTTTCTACTTGGAAAAAAAACAAAAGAACAAAAGTGATTAAACAATAATGAAAGAGTAGCAACAAAATTGTGGAGACAACAGCTAGACACCAGTTCCAAATAGAAGAACATCTAATACCACAATACTGTGTAATTAGAGTCCTTTTTTTCTGCTGAAACTTGTGATTACTAATCAGCAAGGCTGTCTGGAACGAACTCGAGCTGGCTTTCGGTTTGAGAGGCCGTTATTTTAGCCTTCTTATACCTTCTTGAGCTTCGAAGAACACGATCAATTGCCATTTTTGTGCCTGACATGCTGCCCAAAGAAAGGGTTCAGAACTTCACAGTTCACATACTGCTATAACATATTAATGATAAAACATATATTATATGTAATGATACAGATTAATTTATGATCTATAATTCTTCAGCAGTAAAGCAACAAAGAGTCAATCCCAACACACAAAAGCACCTGCATATTATATGCATCATTTTAATTACTCTAATGTCCTTACATTCTGACAAGTAGATGAAAATATTTTACATACAGATTCATGTAGTGTTATAACTTAGAAGATACAACTACAAATATTGGCAATACCCTGCCAGAAGCCAAGAATAAACCATCCATATGAAAGGTTTCGTATCATAATAATTAGTAACCAAACCTTGAAAGAAATATATTTCAAGATACCCTAATATAAGTGCCAACTTGTAGCAGCAGAAAAGCAAAATTCATTAACTCACCCATCTTTTAAGGCACTTCTTCCACCATGCAACCCTGAAAATTTTGGTTCAAAAAAAAGAATTTGGTATCAAATTCTATCAACACCATTTTTATGATGAAACAAGATAAACTGATAATGTAGCCATGATACAATACTACCATAATGTAAAGAACTATGTTAAATGGCAAAACTAGTCTAGGTAAGCATTAGATAAGAAAAACATCTGGTTCACTAGAGAGCCCTAACTATGTCACAGATAAATAGTAGCTCTCACAATTAATCTTTAGGAAAGTGTTGAGCTACAAATACACTTGGACTATGTTGAGTGCCTGACTCTAATTTCATGGAATAGAAACGAACATACGAAAGATACCAAAATGCTCTATGGTAAATCATGTTCACTGACAATTCATTAACTTTCTAAATCTTTCCTAATTGTTTGGCCTATGGTTTTTCTTGGCCTTCTTCTACCTCTAGAAATTGGACTAACCTCAATTTGATCTATTCTCCTTACAGGATTTCTAATGGCCTCCTTCACACATGCTCAAACCACTTAAGTCATGATTCTCCCACCTTTCCTACAATAAGAGTTATCTCAACTTTCTTCATAATACATGCATTCTTAAATCCTATCTTGTCTAATATCTCCACTCATCCAAAGCAACATCTTCATCTCTACTATATTGAGTTTATTCTCATCTTGACATTTTTATCGTCTAACATTCAGTGCCATATAACATTGTGGGTCTTATAGTTGTAGAGTAAAATTTTCCCTTAAACTTGAGTGACACCTTTCTATCACATATGGCACCTGATGGACTCCACCATTTCATCCATCCTGCATGAATCCTATGATTTACATCTCCTTCAATTTCTCTGTCGTGTTGTACGATTGACCGAAGATACTTAAATCTAGTGGCTTGCCAACTAAAAAAATCTGAATTGCAATCAGCCAATAATTTAATAACTGTTCATACATCTTTCAAAACATCTTTCATAACTGATAGAAATAAAAAAGGAAAGGCACACTCTCCCAATTAAAATAGATTATGGTTACCATTTTGTTGTGAATCAAGACCAAGGCCATCATTGCTATCTGCATCCGAAAAATCAGACAGGAGTGTACTATCTGATGGAGTTTTAGTGCTGGCATCAGAATTATCAACTCCACCTTCATCTTCAGAGGTGCCACTACTATCTTCCTTGAAAATTGCTCCTTCTAGCAACCTCTTCTTCTGCTGTGTGTTACTCACAACTCCACCAACATCATGACCATAAGCTTTTCCTGCTTTACTTTGAACCTTTTTCTTGGAACCTTCAACCTTTGAGTTTGATAAAGGAATGTGTTCTCTTTGTTTCTCCAGATCCTCACTTTTCCGAGAAGCATCAGCATGAGGCTTTCTGTTCTCCCCAATGGAAGGCATGGCATGGTTTGATATGCTCTTTGAAATAGAAGTTTTGTTGTTGTTTGATTTCTTTATCTGCATCTTATCTACATGTTCATCAACATCTTCGGCATTATCCAAGGAACCAGCATTATCAGCACTAAGATCATCTTCATTACCAGTAGCTGAAAGAACAGTGCCTTTCATTTCCTCTATCTCAGTATTTCCAGACTTAGCATTACAATTGGTTGCTTTAAAAAATTGTCTGAAAATTTTTCCATTATCAGAAGCATCTACAAGACCAGTACCCTCTCTAAGTGATGGTTCTCTGCTTGAATCCTTAGCTTTTCTTGTTCCTCTCTTTTCCTTCTCTGACTTTACAGGTTCAGTCATTCCATTCTCATCAACTAATTTTGAAATATCATTTGATTCTCCGACGTTTGCACCGGTGTTATCCTGGTTGGATGGTGGACTCTCTTCTAAAAGCATTGGCTTAGGATCATTTTGTGGTGATACCTCCCTTACTTCCTCGGCTCCCTCAGACTGACCAGCATCACTTTTATGGCAATGATCAATGACAATATTCACATTGTGCTCCGTCAGCTCCTTGGGCTCAATCACCTGATCGGTGATTGATGACAATACATCGGAAGGGTGTACTTTAGATCCAATGCTTTCTTTGTATGCATCTGTTCCGATCTCCATGTCGTTGATAGTAGATTTGTTCATACTTAAATCTACCCCGGGTGTACTTTTATCTTTGCCCTTCTGCTTCTTCTCTGCAGGAGTCCTTATATCTGAAAAATCTTCGGTTACTTTATTGTGCTTAGATTGAGAGTCACCCCTAGATTTGTCATTATTATGTTCAAGTTGATCCTTTGATTCTTTACTTTGCTTATATGCTTCATCGGGCTTCTGTGCTTCATCCTTTTGAGATGTTGTCTCTAACTCCAACATTTCTTTAGAATCATGAGTCGAAGATCTCTTCCTTTTCTTATGCTTCTTATTTGCAGCAGGTCCAGCTGTTGAAGCCTCTTTCACTGACTCATCACGAATGTTAATGTCTTCTTTCTGATCTTGTTTGCTCTCCAATTTTGATGCCGGAAAATTGTTCAAACTGAAAACCTTTTTGGATGGAACACTAAGAGGATTATCAATATTTTCTTTTGAAGTGTCATCTTGCACTATGTTTTCTTTTTTCCTTTTACTCCTCCGTTTTTCCTTTACACTCGGCATAGGTGTTGAGGGATCCTCTTCATGAACATTACAATCATTCTTAATAGTGCCATTATTGGTATTTTTTGAAACACAAGAGCTAGCAAAATGACTTTCTTGTTTCTCATCCTTTTTGTTCTCCCACTGTGGCGTCTGAATGTTGTTGAAACTGGAAACACTTTTGGATGGAACTCTGAGAGCATTATCAACAGAAGCAATATTTTCTGTTGAAGTATCATTTTGCATCGTGTCTTCTTTTTTCTTTTTACCCTTCCGTTTTTTCTTTGCACTTCGCATAGATATTGAAGGATCATCCTCACGAACATGAGAATCATCCTTAGCGTTGTATTTATTAGATTGATCTACCTCAGATTCATTATTCACATGATCCTCTGCCACAGGAACTGAACCAAGTAATGGAATTCCTGGGTCACTGTTGCCAGAGGATTTTGCACCTTTCTCCAAATTTTCGACAACTTCTCCAGTACGATCCGAAACACATGGGCTGCCAAAATGATCCTTTTCTTTTTCAACCAGTTTGTTTTCTACTTGCGGCACTTTAAAATTGTTGGACCTGGACACCCTTTTGGATGAAACACTGAGAGGATTATCAACAGAAGCAATATTTTCTTTTGAAATGTCATCTCGCTCCGTGTCTTCATTTTTCCTTTTACTCTTCCGTTGTTTCTTTAAGCTCGCCACAGATATTGAAGGACACTCCTCACAAGCATTAGAATCATCCTTATGAGTGCTTTTACTGGTTCGATCTACCTCACATCCAATCTGTAAACTCGGATGTTCATTATTAACATAGTGATGGTCCTTTGTCTCGGGAACCGAACGTGGTAAGGGGATCCCAGTGTCGTTATTGCCAGAGGACTTAACATCTCTCCCCAAATTTGTGATAACTTCTTTTCCGGTATGTTGTGAAACACCCAGGCTAACTAAAGGAACTTCTTCTTTCTCATCTTGTTTGTTCTCCAATTCTGGCAGCAGAGAATAGTTGAGACCGGACACTCTCTTGGGTGAAATATCCATAGCATTATCAACAGGACCAAGTAATGCATTATCGGTATTGGCAAGACAGGCCACCTTGTTAGCAGAACCAGAAGATAATAATTGCCGATGCTGTCCATTTTCCACCAATGCGGAGGCATCAACACTAAGAAACCAGTTCTTCCTGACACCATTGAAGGCACTCTTGACAAACATGGAATCTGATAGGTGATAAAAGCACCCTTTGCGCTTTACCTACTCGAAACAAAAAAATTATTCTGTTAGCAAAATGATGTAGCTAAGCGGATCAGATCATCTTGTGCTATTGTTTTTTGCCATGATGGACACAAAATAAATTTATCAATGGTCTCAGTCAAAATTTAGAAAATTTCTTTCATACCCTCCATGCATATTTACCCTCTGCAGACCCCACCAGGTGAGAGTCTCGTACACTGAGCCACCCATTTTTAACCTTAGTGTCTATTTCTCTCCTTTTTCTTCTTATGACCACATAACAAGAAAATGCATGTAAGAGAATCCACTTCCATTAACAAGTTAACAAAAAAATGATTCAAACATCATTGGAAAGAAAAGGTGATAAATTAGTGCAGTAAATATATATATATATGTATATATATATTTATATAATACCTTGACAGCATGAATCTCTATCTTGCCAATTTTTGGAAAGCATAACTGATGCTCCACCAAAATTCTCTCTACAATACAAATGCATGCAACATATATAATTTTAATCACAAAGAAAAAGATAATAACTTTAGAAATGATAAAAAGAGTTCATGTAACCCCATAATGATGAAAATAATTAAGAAGAACCGTGTGCATGAGAAATTGAAAAAAAGTGATAAAAAATAAAAAAAGGGGTTTAGTACTTTTGAGATGAAAGATGGTATCTTTGTGAGAAAGGAAAAGAGCCAAGTGAGTATGGAGTGTGGTGTCGATGAAGATGATGTTGGTGTTGCTGTTATCTAATTCCGCCATTCAAACAAAGAGAACCCTTACCAGCCTCTTCAACTTCTCACTTCTCAATAACAACAACAAAGTTTCCCTTTTATTACATACTAGCGTGTTGACATGCATTTTCGTGTCTGTCAACCCGCTTTCATGTATAATTTGTATTTTATAAATTCAAATATAATTTTTTGTGCTAAATTTACGGTTGAATTTATTTAATTAGTCTAATATTCAATTTTTTAAATACACTTTTAAAATAAGAAAATAATATTATATGGTTTTTTGGTAGAAATAAAAAGATATTGAGGGCAAAATAGGAAAACACAAATTACACCATGATGGGTGGTTATTTTGTGTTTTCCATTTATTAATAGTATAGATTTATAGATAAAACGATCTGCAGTTAAATTATGACATATGTCATATTTTTATAAAAATATTTTTAAAACTAAATAAAATAGTATGAATGTCATGATTTTTGATTTTTTTGTCAGATATTTTAACCGAATGTATTGTTTTATCCAAAATATACCATTATAAGTATGTTTTGAGTTGCAAAACTAATAAAAAGTTATAAAATCGACTTATAAACAAAATAATGTGAATCACTTAGTTGAAGGAAAAAAAATTAAACAATCTAATTGAATCAATGAGGACATGATCTAAAAGAATTACCTAATGCCCAATTTCAATTTTAAGCTCCACTTACATGGTCAATCTTGTGTATCAAACAAACACCAAAAAAATAATGTAGTTATAAATAGATGAGATAAAAATTTATGCACAATTAGTCATAATCTACCACTTATTTGTAGTATTTTTTTGTTGAAGAATAAACGATAATAAAAAAAATGATGGGTAATAGATTTTTTTTTGGTTTCCCACAGGTATCCTCGCACTGGAGGCAATCTTGTCCGAACCGGGAACATCCACAGGTATGTGGGGCTAACTCTCCCAACGGACATTTTTTCCATCCACAAGACTCGAACCCAGGTTCTTCTTGCTTAAGGGAAATCAAGCATGTACCACTTGAACCAATGTCCGTTGGTAGATGGGTAATAGATTGACAGTATATAAAACTCTTACATTATTATTGTGCACATTTTTTTCCCCTCCTATAAGATATGATTAGAATAAGATAATATGTTCTTACAACATATGTTACAATATTTTAGGATGGATTTGTGTCTTTACTTTCCTCACTTCTTAAAGCAGTGTAGTGGTTGTTATTGCATTCACACAATTGAATTGGATGATATATTCATTACATCAACCTTCATGAACATGCATGTGCATATACAACATGAGTGTCTGATGATATATATTTGATGATAACAAGAACTTGATTCCCTAAACTCAGCTTACAGAAATTTGTAGTTCAGTCTTTCACACATATCTTTCTTCTATCATGACTCTCAAAAAGTATGGGGACCTATTGAATTTTAAAAAATTACAAGGACTAATTTGAGTTTTCTTAAAAGGTAAAAGGTTCGACTCCTATAAGCGATATTTGTTGAAAGAGACAATTATGCACCTCGAAATGGATTAATTTCTTACCCAAAAAGATGAGAGGATACCCTTCGTAGTACCAAAAAAAGTTCAGTAGTCTCATACATGTAAATTATTTAGCCAACATTAACTAAAACACCTTACAATATTTATAAGATTAAAGAACTAAAATTCCGTAAACATGTTTAAATATGCCTAAAAAGTTGAGGGAACTATCCAATAACTCTTGAAATAATCTTTTTCAAAATATAGCTCAAATTCAAGTCAAGCCAAAGATAACTCATTCAACCAACAAGGTATTAATCTAATGATGTAAAAATCTACTAGATCTCAAGATAGACAAACGAAAAGGTTAAATGTTTGATTCTTTGTAGTAGCGACACTTTAGTTCTTATACATTATGATTAGCATAAACAATGGAGTGGAAAACAAAGCACAAAGCTAAAGAAAGAAAAATCAGGGACTGTTTGATCCAAGTGCAGGTGAAATTTGCCAATATATCAGTCCAACATCATACATAGAACACTGAACAGAACCAACCAAATATAGGGAATGAAAAAGATTAGGCCAATGCATTGTTACATCTCATAAAGGCTAACCAACACTAACTTTAAAATCAGAAACATAAAGGCACTTGGAACCTTAATCTACTATGAGTAAACCCTCAATTCGATACTCGACAGATAATATTACCAATTGCGTCCCTGAAAATTTTCTGTCACCAAATAAGTCCATGGTAGTCTTAAAATGTCACCATAGGTCCTTCCTAAAGACTTAATTAGTGACATTTAAAAATTTCCACAAAATTTATATCACTAGCGTTTTAAACTTTCATGAACTTATTTGGTGGCGAACTATTTCAAGGACCTAACTGATAAAGCCATTATCTTTGGAGGACTTGAGTGATGATTTACTCGTCCGAAACTATACCTACATATGAAAAACATGGATGTTTTCATTCCTTCTTCCTTGAATCCTTGAGTTGTCCCCTCTTCCGAATACCAAGGCAGAACCGCAGGCGCCAAGCATCGACAACGGACTCGGGCAGTGAGTATGCCAAGGCCCAGAGAAGGGTATGGGGCCAGTATGGTGTGCAACGAGGTTCATAGCCTATCCATCTCACACCTGCTTTGGCATATCCATCTGTTGATGGGACAAAGAATGATGATCTCTTTATTGATGCCATCTTTGTTGCCACGTATAACGGAACCTGCATCCACAAAATCTCCATTAGAAATGGCAAAAATCATAGCAAATTTTGCACACATAAAAGCAAACCAATCATGGCATTTGGAAGAGTTTAGAGAGAAACAATTGGGGCTTGGGAAAACAACCTAGGAAATAAGTTAGTGTAAATAGCTTTTGACCTTCTAATAAGGACGTTTTAGTTTATTTCGGTAAAAAACTTATTGAATGAATGCTTAATAAACTGTTTACATAAACAAATATTTCAGTGGACAGTTCTCCTACTGTTGGAAAAAGAAAGTTCGGATGGGCTAAGGGAAAAAAAATAGCAGAGGCATCCATGAAAGTAAAATTGTACTTTGCCTGCACCTAATAAATCACATAAGTAATCAGCTAACTATTCCACACAAAGCTTATCCCCGAAGAACCACCATTGCCATTTGCCACTCACTTCAAAACCCAAAAAAAGTACTAAAGTTGAACATGAATGACCAATATTTGAAACCCCACAAAATCAATCCCATTTCTTCATTGAGTCAACCCATTGGAGATATCCACAGAGTGAGAAAGCTTCTAAACAATACTGAATCGCTAAAATCTGACCCTCAAATGCCAGAAATTGTCAACACTTAGGTTTGATGGGGTGAACCAAAATCCCAACTTGTGTGCCTCACCAAGATCCCATCCTTGTTGTTGTCCACCACTGTTGCACATGTTGATCGAGGATCTGGTGGTGGACATGACCAATTTCTACAACTACTATAAGAGCATCGAGCCGTGGATAAAGAAGAACCAACAGAGAAAAAAGGATAAGGCTAAGCTAAATGGGATGTACGACTCATATAGTATGAGGGCAGAGATTGTACGGGATATAGCACATCATGGGATGCTAACAGGTGACGGAAAGAGTGTGGGCCAATGGTAGCCCCAGTTATCAATGCCTCGGGTAGCACATGGACATGGTTGAAGGTAAAAGCAAGAACATAATTCAATACCTGACACTGCACGTCAATCCCATACTTCTTGTATTCCACATAGAGACATCTAGAAAATTGATCGACGTACCTTAAGCAACAAACATAAAATCTCAGTTCACCGCATAAAACAACATAGCATAGCACACATATTGCATATACTCTGAATCCAAATAAAATCACAAAATAGAACAAAACTCAGCACATGTAAGTCATTTAGTGGAGCACAAACTTGGATGCGCTTAAATAAGCATCTTAATTAAGCTTTTATTACATAAGTGTTAAACCTTCCTATAAGCTCCCCTCACCTTATTTCAATAAGCTTATAAAAAGGTTGTAACTTATTTTCATAAGCTCTTCCAAACACCTATTTAACTGCTTATATGGTAAAATAAAAGCCATATAAGCTCGCTATAACTTCTCCTAAAAGACTCCTACTTGTATTTAATTATAAGCTATCTTACATATAAAATAATCTAAACATTTTTAAGGAAAGTCATAATCTATCTTCATAAGCTCTCTACAAGCTATTAGAATTACAATCTCCTCTAAATCTCAGTACATGTAAGTGGAACACAAACTTTCTACCTAATTATTTATAAAATGCTTGGTTTTTAATCACTTAAATACCAATTATAAGTGATATTGAACACAAAAAAACAAACACTTACGCTTTAGATGCAGCATAAACAGCATAAAGCGGATCAGAAGGAATAACAATAGCAGCACCAGAACCAATATTAACAATAGCACCTTTCTTCCTTTTAAGCATACCATTCAACACAAGTTGAGTAACCTTAGTAGTCCCTTCAATATTCACCTTAATCAAATTCCTCAAAATCTCATCATCCACTTCATGGAAGAATCTAGCATAAGGGTAAGAAACCCCAACATTGTTCACCAATACCCCAACATCAATCCCTTCAATCGCTTCTCTAATCTTCTCCATCCCAGAATCTAGATCACCTGAGAAATCGACAACAACCGTGACAACCTTAATTTTCCCGAACTCGGCGGCGATTGAATCAGAGACAAGCTTAAGCTTCTCCGGGCTGCGCCCGACAAGGACGAGGTTGAGTCCCTTCCGGGCGAGCTCAAAGGCGAAACCTTTGCCGATGCCGTCGGTGGGGCCGGTGATGAGGGCCCAAGATCCATACTTCATGAGGTTTTTGGAGGGTCTGAGGAAATTGACGTAGACCCATTTGAGGAAAATGAAGGAGAAACGAACGAGGGTGATGGAACCAAGAGAGAAGAGGAAGAGGACCCATAAAGGTTGGGTTTTGAGGTTGGAGAATATGCACCATTCCATTGAATGTGTGTCAAACAAGAGAAGAGAGTTTCGTCTTAGTTATAAAGAGAAGAGAAATGAAGTTTTTTTTTTTTTTTGTTTCCTACGGATCTTTGCACACCACTAGAGACAATCTTGTCCGTCGGTAACATCAGTATATTGGGCTAATTCTTCCAGTAAAAATTATTTTTTTTATTTACAAGACTCGAATCTAAGATCTTACTTAAAAATGAATCAAGTATATACCACTTGAACTGACACCTGTTGCTTAAATGAAGTAATTTATATTATGGGAAGAGTTTGGAGCATTTATCTTATCATTTTTCTAATTTTTCTTTTGACATATTTTGAATTCAAGCATGGTGGCAAGACCAACTAAGCTTGTAACTTCCATGACAGCAGGGGCTGGAGCTCTTGATTGCAGAAAAGGCTATATCTGCTAGAATCATAAGAAATGAATTAATCAAAGAAAAATGTTAAATACACATAAGTTGTATTGACACATCTTTCATACATTAAAGTGTAAGTATACAAAGAAACAAGGTAAGATAATTTGTTAGTTGTTATCTGAAATTGAAAGTTATACAAAACAAAAGTGAAATAATTTGAGGCTGCAATATTTAATCATTATCAAAATATGTTGCATCTTTGGTCCTTATCCCCCAAATATAAAATAAATTCTGATCTATGGAATCTTGATTATTCTTTGCCTTAACTCATTACAAGTTGCATTGTTAATCACATGAGGAATCAATGATTAAGATAATGAGTTATTGATCTTCTCAAAGAGGGATTAATGAAGTGAGATAGGACTAATAATATTGAGAAAATCAAAGTTTGGACAAAGTATATAATGTCTAGAAATGAAGTTTAAGTTCATTAATTAATTAATTTTTTGTGTGGGAAGGAAAAAGAATAGGCCAATCCATTGATACAAGGAGGTTTATTTTGAAATATTGCATATTTTGTAAAATATGATCATTGCAACAATAACATCATCAAATTGCAAGTTTATAGTCAAAAGCTTAATAATTTCTTAATCAAATACAACATTCCATTCAATTCAATTCATTAGATTGATCATTTCTTAAGTTCATTTTCCTACTCAACATTTTCCACTGTATCAGTTCAACATCATAGAACAGTGAACAGAAACAACCAAAAATAGGGAAGGAAAAGGAATAGGCCAATCCATTGATACAACTCATAAGGTCTAACAACAAAATCAGAAACATAAAAGCCACTTGAACCTTAATCTACCATCAGTAAACTCTTAATTCAGTCATCGAAATGGTGACGGGTCACCATTTCGATCCTTCAAAGACTTGTGTCGCGATAAAAGTCGGTAGAAGTTTTAAGAACTTAACTGGTGACACTTATTGTGCCACAACATGGTGGCATTTATTCGGGGACACGAATGTTTAAAGGGCCTAAGTGATAACATTGTCATCTTTGGAAGATTGAAGTGATGGTTTACTTAGCTGCATAAATAAGCAACATATATGCCTACACATTAGAAGCATGCATCCTTTCATTCCTTTTTCTTTGAGTCCTTGAGCTGCCCCCTCTTTCGAATACCGAGGCAAAACCGTAGGCGCCAAGCATCAACGACAGACTCTGGCAATGAGTATGCCAAGGCCCAGAGAAGGGTATGGGGCCAGTACGGTGTGCAACGAGGTTCATAGCCTATCCATCTCACACCGGCTTTGGCATATCCATCTGTTGATGGAACAAAGAATGATGATCTCTTTATTGATGCCATCTTTGTTGCTACATATAATGGAACCTGCATCCCCAAAATCTCCATTAGAAAGGCCGAAAATCATAGCAAACTTGGCACACGTAAAAGCGAATCAGTCCATGTTGTTTGAAAGGGTTTCTAGAGAACTAACTTAAGCTTGTCAACAATTGAAATTGATTAACTCGAACACATCAAGAGTAACCAATTGACTAAAACTTGAATAACAAGGGGGATCCGAAGAAGAAAAGAGTGTACTTTTACCCCAAAAAAAGAAGAACTGAGTGAGATGCGTGTAACATGATTCAAAAGTATAACAAGAGCAGAAATCAATACCTGACACTGCACGTCAATCCCACTCTTCTTGTATTCCACATAGAGAGATCTCGAAAATTGATCGATGTACCTGAAGCAACACACATAAAACCTCAGTTCACCAACTAAAACAACATAATACACATACTTTGAAGCCAAATAAAAGCACAAAATAGAACAAATCTCAATACATGTAAGTGGAACACAAACTTTATACTTGGTTAAAGAAGAACGCTAATTGTTTATATGGAACCAAAAACATAAAGTTTGTATTGGAAACTGGTGCATTCCATGCATTAAAATTTCAAAAGTTATACTCTGCAATACAAACTTACTAACTTTATTTCCTTAACCAATGCATTGGTTAGCATAATCCTTGGTTAAATTGTAGGAAAATATTGCTATTTTTTCAAATACTTCTCAAATAAACTTTTCATTGTAACTTTTTTTTATGTAACAACAACATAAAGGGGATCTTAAAGGGATGAAAGTAACAAGACCAGATCTAATTTTGAAACATAAAACACCACACATATTACACATACTATGAAGCCAAATAAAAGCTCAAAACAGAGTAAAAAGAACTTATTTTCATAAATTTCTCTTATAACCTTATTTAATAAGTTAAAAAGAACTTAAAGGAAAGTCAATAAATTTTTATAAGCTTATATTCATAAGGTGTTGTTATATAAGGCTAAGTAAAAGTTATAAGCTCTTCCAAAAGCCACCTAAATTCTAAGTGCATGCAAGTGCAACAAAAACTTAGTATTCAATTACTTACACCATGTTTGGTTTTACTCATTAAAATTATAATTATAAGTTATATATTAACCACAAAATAAGCTAATAATAATTGGAAGAAAATAAAAACAAACACTTACGCTTTAGATGCAGCATAAACAGCATAAAGCGGATCAGAAGGAATAACAATAGCAGCACCAGAACCAATATTAACAATAGCACCTTTCTTCCTTTTAAGCATACCATTCAACACAAGTTGAGTAACCTTAGTAGTCCCTTCAATATTCACCTTAATCAAATTCCTCAAAATCTCATCATCCACTTCATGGAAGAATCTAGCATAAGGGTAAGAAACCCCAACATTGTTCACCAATACCCCAACATCAATCCCTTCAATCGCTTCTCTAATCTTCTCCATCCCAGAATCTAGATCACCTGAGAAATCGACAACAACCGTGACAACCTTAATTTTCCCGAACTCGGCGGCGATTGAATCAGAGACAAGCTTAAGCTTCTCCGGGCTGCGCCCGACAAGGACGAGGTTGAGTCCCTTCCGGGCGAGCTCAAAGGCGAAACCTTTGCCGATGCCGTCGGTGGGGCCGGTGATGAGGGCCCAAGATCCATACTTCATGAGGTTTTTGGAGGGTCTGAGGAAATTGACGTAGACCCATTTGAGGAAAATGAAGGAGAAACGAACGAGGGTGATGGAACCAAGAGAGAAGAGGAAGAGGACCCATAAAGGTTGGGTTTTGAGGTTGGAGAATATGCACCATTCCATTGAATGTGTGTCAAACAAGAGAAGAGAGTTTCGTCTTAGTTATAAAGAGAAGAGAAATGAAGTTTTTTTTTTTTTTTGTTTCCTACGGATCTTTGCACACCACTAGAGACAATCTTGTCCGTCGGTAACATCAGTATATTGGGCTAATTCTTCCAGTAAAAATTATTTTTTTTATTTACAAGACTCGAATCTAAGATCTTACTTAAAAATGAATCAAGTATATACCACTTGAACTGACACCTGTTGCTTAAATGAAGTAATTTATATTATGGGAAGAGTTTGGAGCATTTATCTTATCATTTTTCTAATTTTTCTTTTGACATATTTTGAATTAATCAAAATTTATAAAATAATATTAAAATATTAATTTTTATTTTTATAATTTTTTTAAATAAATAAATTTTTTTTATTGATTTGAGACATAAATATAAACAAGACATGCGATCCTATTCAAGTTTGGCTGCATGTCTGGTTGAGCCACCAGCTACACCATTGAATATTTCATTAATTGGTTTACCAGCTTCCCCTTATGGAACCATAATCAATGTTGACCGGTCATAGTTTGATAACTAAATTGATGTTAAATGTTGGTGGAACTAGCTTTTTTAAATTTAAATTTGATAACCGATTAAATATGTGTATTCTTTATTTAGATAGTTTTTTAATATTAATTATATTATTATTTTGATGTGTAATTTGACATATAATATTGTATTTATACATATATTTTATTACTCATTTACATTAATGTATACATATGAATATATGATCAAAATTTTAAAGCATGTCCAATGATATATACATTATGACAATAATTCATTTTTATCAAATTATAGCCAAAATTCGTCCTAAGTGGGTCGCAGGTTGTGATGAGTTGACTCATAAAATATTAAAATTTATTTATTTAAAATTTACCATATTTAATTTATTTTTTAAAAATATATATAATTTGATATTAATGTATAAAAATTTTAAACACACATGTTATGGTCAATTCAACCAAACTCGTTGATATAATATCTTATGTTTGAGTTAAGACATGATGTCAAGTTCACTTATATGATTTTTAACATAATCTATTTATTAAATCTCTCGTTTATGTTAGACTCAACTTCCTAGCACAATATAATTTGTGACTTCACTTTAATATATAAATTTATTGACACTATGAAAAATTATATAATGTGTATCTATAGTAATGGTAGTATATGCTCAAGTTAATTCTATATGTTGAAGTATAATCACTATCATAATATATGATTATCATTCTTTATTTTACGTATAAAGGTCATTTATATGCTCATTATAAATACTTCATTGTGAATTAGTACAAGTTAAATTTGGTTGTCTAAAGTTCTTTATGGTAAACAATTATATTGCTTTTTTATTTTTGTAAAGGTTATTATTTTTTCAAATTGTTTTTTGTTGTAAAAGTTAAATATAATTAAATACAATATTAAAAAAAGTGGAATATATATGGTTTAATGTTTATTTGATTTGATACACTATTTTGTTTTTGTGATGAAAATAATATTTTATGAAATAGGACAAATAATATAATTTTCCACTTTATAACATTGTAATTTATAAATATTTATATTATGGATATTACTCTGTTTTTTATTCAAATTTTCTAATACAATACTTCTTATCTATTTTTATTACAAATTCATAGTACTCTTGTATTGCAAAATAATTTTCACTTAATACTTATTATCAAGTAAGAGGTTTCAAAAAGGTAAAAATAAGAATAACTGGAATGTGCTCAGATAAGCCCGACTCTAACCCAATTTAAATATAGTCATTCCGTTTACAAACATGCATGAAATCACTATGATTTGATCATATTCTGCACTGTTTTCTTTTCTTCCTTGGCCTCAAAGAATCATCACATACGTGCTGTCATCAGAATATAGAACATCCTTATTCTTTTGTAAAAGGGACAAAGCAAAACCATTTTTTCTGCACCCAAAATTAAACCATATATATATATAAATCATCAGCTTCATAATAAGCACAATAATTATATAAGATATGATTATGATATCATTATTATACTATTATTACATGTGTAAAATGTGAGTCAGAGAATATATATAAAAAAGTGCACTTTCCAATAAAAATGTAATGATATACCTTTGAGGATTGTTTCAATTTATTATTATGTTGATGAGTTTTGGTGCTGCGAGAATCATATCTTCTTTGTGAAGGAAATCTTGCAGATGTTGAAGCAAGTTTCTTTTCATCTCTGGCTTTGTTGAATATAACAGTGAATCCTTCACCTGATGCTGGATCATTTACATCCCATTCCCCAAATTTTGGTAAAGCTTTTCCTCCTTCTTCATTATACTGCATGCATGCACATATCATTCATATATATATACATAAATACTATCTTTAAAACATTGAATGTAACACAATACTATGTTGTTCTTAGAAAGTACATATGATAAAAAACATGCATGTGCATTGTTATATTATTGAGAAGATCTTACCGAAGCCATGAGATTGAATTGTTTTGTGAATTATTGGAGAATGAATAGACACAAAAAAAGAGAGAAGGGATGGAAGTGTAATTGAATTGAATTATTAGTATTAATATGTGTAAAAAGGTGGAAAGAAAGAAGTTTTTATAAAGGCTTGACATGATGAAGAAAAGAGGTTGCAACGCAAAGTAGCTGTTAAGAATGTCTTGCCAACTTCTCCATAACACGTCTCATTTGGTTTTCGGTTACTTTAGTTTTAGAGTTTAAATTAATAATGTCAATATGTCATCCACCATTGATTTGTATTACATTTATTTGATAGTCAATGATGATTAACATATGAATGGTAGATAAAGCGTTGACAATGTAAAAAACACTTATTACACATATTAAATCCTTAGTTTTATGGGATCATATGTTTCAATCAATCTCTATTTATATTAACGATAAGGTGTTAGTCAAATCGTATAAGACTCTATTACATCTTCCATTATTTTATTAGGCCTTCATTTTTTTGAACATTTATTAGGATGATCAACCACATATTTTACAGAGGATTAATTTATTACCCTATATAAGATGACGAGATACCTTTCATTATACTAAAACAATCTTTATTATTATTGCTTGTAGAATTGTGAATACAATAACTCCTTCCTTAAGAGAAAATCCTCCAATTTATTAATTGAGGAGTACTTTGATTGTCATTTAATTTGAAGAAACTTAGTATATCAAATATATGGAACTTCATGATCAAATTATTCAAACCTAAACTCCTAACCCATTCTAAGGGTCCCATATGAGTTGATAAAAGTTCAATGCTTATCTTATTTTCCCTCTTGTTTTGATAAGTAAACCTTCATTCAAATAACATAACAAAGCTTTGGAGAGGAAAACAACAGCAAAAGAGAAACAAGTTACAATTATTTTCAATTTGGTCATATACTCTAACTCCAACAAACTGTTTTATACAGCAATAATTGATGAGTATCAAGCTGAAAATAATTGTATGTATAGGTAGTGAATTGAACTTTTTTATGTGTATGAACCAAGTTGAAAATGAGTATCATATATATAGGATCAAAAGTATACTTTAATAATCATTAACTGATATCATTGTAGATTGAAAGTCACACTTTGCAATTATGTTCAGTGATGTCTGTGGATGGAGAAACAAGTAGAGTGATGAAAGGTGTTCAACATGGAGCATGTGATTATCTCCTTAAGCCTATAAGGATGAAGGAACTTAGAAATATATGGCAGCATGTTTTTCTAAAAAGGATACATGAGGCTAGGGAATTTGAAAGTCTTGAGAGTTTTGAGAGCATTCAGTTAATGAGAAGTGGATTAATACAAGTTCCAGAGCTTGTTACAGAAGTTCCAACACACTTATATGATCCATCAGATTACTTTGTAATAGATCAAGGTCTCTTCATAGCATGATTTGCCCTCTCCTTTCTTGCATAAAGGGCAACCTATTACCTTAAATAAGTCGATAATAGGCCGTCTTACCTTACTCTTGCAAGAGACTATTTCCGTGATTCAAACGTGTAACTACATAAACCTCATCCATGGAAGGTCAATTTAATGCTTCTTGTAGCTGACTACATATATATTAATGAAGAATTTCAACTTTATAAAGGTTGGGGTATTCTTTTTTTCCAATCATAAGGATTTGACACATATCATTGCTGCATGTATAAAAGTGGGTGATGTGTGATACAAACATCATGCTTAATTAATAAGTTTCTTTCCTTCTTATTTCATTCTAGTCCCTTACCATCTTTACAAAATATACATGCACATTAACTTTGGGTTAACCAAAGTATAAAGGACTGAATCTGAATATTAGTACATCTTAATCATATAGTAGTATCAGGTGGAAGTTAAGATAATGAAAGTTCCATTAGTGAAAAACATTTGATTGCACATTTTCATACAGATATTCTAATAATAGATTTAAATCACTAATCACCACATGATAAACACCAATTATCCACATCATGCATTCTTCAGACACATACTCAAAGAAAAATATTCATAATCTCAAGCTTAATATTTGACAGGTTTGTAACAAAGTGGTGAATCACAAAAGTAATGCACAACTAAACCTTATACACAAGTTCCTATTTACCATTATGCCTTTACCCTTATGTATCCTAGTTTAGTTACAACCTTGGTTCTAACTCCTGAAATGATCCAGGGTCAAAACCCTTTGATACCTATATATGACTACAAAAAAATAAAGGATAACAAAAATTTACTAAATGTGAAAACACATCATTCTATAAGCAAAGGTCTTATCTTTCGGTCCACCCTCTTTGACAATGCGTTCTTCAAACACAGTTTCGGGTACTTCTGCTTTCATGTTCTTCAATGCTGAATATTCGGAGAAGCATTTTCTCGTGTCATATTCGATAAAGAAGTTGCCGATTGCCTTGTTGCTCTTTTATTTTTCTCTGCAACATGTTTAGTGCTATTGGTGTGGATTGGAGGCTTGCATGAATTTCCTAAGTTTTTGTCCTGAATGGAAAAACAAAAGGGAATTTATAGATTTATGCTTGCTGTTATATAGGTGTTATTTTCAACATCATAATTCATAAGTACCATGCAAATATACCTTTCTAATCTGTTTATTTGGGCATTGTGATCCACCATACGCATCCTCGCGTAGTTTGGATTTACCGCCACTGATTTGCTGTTGCTTCTTGTGATCATGATCTGTTTTCACCTGCAATATGATCAAATTAAAGATGTTAATTTTCATTCACTAAGCATATTAAATTAAGCACCTTACAACAAGAACAGTCAAAGCCTTTCACCATTAGCACAATGTTTAAGAAACATACAAACATATATCACTACTTCTATATTTCATACAGATCCAAACAATGAAGAAAAAAAAGTAAAAGTATAAAAGTAGTCACCTTGGGGATCCTTTGCAGTTTCTCTTCTTCGTTGGATTTAGTTTCATCCGCCCTCTGCGAGAACTGAAAAATAGAAATGGAAAAGCTAGTTAGACCTTTTATAGTGCTGCCATAAATTACATGCCCACTTTAAGGGACAAGCATAAGAACTTGCCTCTTTGCGTTTTAATGCTCTTTCTTCACTTCTGAATCTAAAAGGTGACGATGTGGTAAGGGGTCGTAGATTGCTCTTGATGGTGCTTGAAGATTTCGAGAACCTGTTCCAAATTTATTAAAAAAACACATAATAAGACCTCCACATTGCCTTTGGCGTAAAGGTAAAGTTGTTGCTTAGTGATCATGAGGTCACGAGTTCAAAATCCTAGAAACAACATCTCTGTTTGTGGAGATAAGGCTGCATACATCTACCCTCCCCAGACCCCACTAAGGGTGAGCCTCATGCATTGGGGCGCCTTTTTTGTAAAACATATGCATACAATAAGGCTAGTGAAGCATGCTTATGTTGAAAAGTGCACATTAAATAATATTAGCAACTTGTAAAATGTTCTTACTCGGCGGAAATGGAGGAAAACTTGGCATTTGAAGCAACACCTCCAGACACAGACTTATTAAGTAGTCTTTCACTCCTGACATAGACAACTCTTATAATGTTAGTGAAATTTTCTAATCATGCATGCAGCAGCCATACTCATTAGAAAGATTTTCGACGACAGAACTGTAAAAAAAGTTCAGAAGACAAAAATACCTTCTACACTGAGAAGGGGGATTTGCTGAAGCTTGGTTCAAGAAGCCATGAGATGCCTAAAGAAAAATAATGGGGCAAAAATTCTTTAGCAATCAAACACGCTTTTATAGCAAGAGTGACATTTCGACAAATTTGTATCTTCATTCACAGAAAAGCCACTGATATAAAAGCAGGCACAAACAAAAGGATGACAAGTTATTACCTTAGGAAGTGATGCCATTGGATGATGATTGGAAACACTTAGCATACTAGAATCAAGCTTCTTACTTCTGTTTTGTTCGAACACCGGAGATTTCAGTGTTTTGCTTGTAAAGCCAGCACTAGAAGAGAGATTGATTGACATGTGGAGTGACCTTGAAGTTGGTCTCTTCTCAACAGATTCTCCCTCAACTTTCATAATTTTCGAAGCACGGTTTATTCCATTTCTGGGTTTATCAGCTGCAGTAGCTGTTTTGCTTGTTTTGCCAGCACCAGATGGAAGATTGGCCGGCATGTTGAGTGATAGTGCAGTTAGTCCTTTCATCTCAATTGAGCCTCCAACAGACTTCTTACTTATCAGAACACGGCTTACGCTGTTTCTCGATTGTTCAACTGCAGCAACTGTTTTGTTTCTTTTAGCAGTACCAGAGGGAATACTGATTGACATGTGGAGTGATTGTGTAGCTAGTCCCTTCTTCTCAAACGGGTTTCTATTAGACTTCTTACTTTTCAGAACACCGTTTATGTCATTTCTGGATTGTTCAGCTGCAGAAGCTGTTTTGTTTCTTTTACTGGTGCCGGAGGGAAGATTGATTGACATGTGGGGTGACCGCGCAGTTAGTCCCGTCTTCTCGAATGAGCTTATATCAGACTTCTTAACTATCGTACCACTTTTTAGACGTGGTAATGCTGCAATGTCCTTCCTTTTATGAAGTGAATGAGAAGGATTGGCCATTGCAGTTTTAGTTGACAGCTTTGTAGAAGAATTAACTTCTGTTCCCTTGACCGGCAAAGCGAAAATTTCGTGACTATCAGGACCCTGCAGGATAAATGGTCATAGTGGCCACAGTTACGAATTACTCATCGGAAGAAATAAAAGGAAATCAGACATAAACAAAAAGAGAGAGCAGGAATTTACAGGATCAGGTATCCTCTCTTCTACGGGGACGACGGCGATCTCCTTATTAGGATTGTCATCAAGGACCTGGTTTTCCACATTCAGACTTGTATCAACACAAGTTTGTGCCATATCCTCTGCTACCCCTTCCACATCGGAAATGTCTAAATCAGTTTGTCCGACATCAAGTTTACATTGGTTTGTATCAACAACAACTTGGAAGCTAACAGCATCTTTAGCTGAATGTTCCATAATGTTATCGGCTTTTGACTTCTTCTCAACGGATCTGCCATCGTTATTTCCTTCCCAAGTTTCCGAATCAGAAGTGCCATTTGCATGAGCATTTGCTTCTTGTGTCAATATAGCTGTTTTCTCTTGAGCCTTTCTCTTGTAATGAGCCTCAAAGTAGGCCCTTTTTGCAGCAACAGAACCAGGTTTGGAATATTTTTCGGCTTCCTCTACATAGCGTTTCTGAGTGAATGTTGACCATCTCTCCCAATCCAAGCTTTCTGACATAAACCTTCCAAAAGAGATAGATTCGCCGAGCATAGGCATGGGATTCACCTGGAATTAAATAAAAAATTAAAAACATATAAATGACTAATGAAGATATAAGCTATCAAAAACTGAACTCAGGAAAATAAAATTCAATATTTTCATATAGAAACATCCAACAGCAATAGTAACAATCCTAAATAGAACAACAGAAATTTATCATCCTACTCCAATTTGAACTCTTAGAGGGTGCTTAACAACGAATCTATACCTCAATATACATGATTAATGAATGATTTAGCAGTGACATAGAAACCCATGCATTAGGTTCCTTATCCTTGAGAAGAACAAGGTGAAGAATCTAGAAACGTGATATAATGAATGTGGGGTGAAATGAAACACCAAATTGTATCAAATTCACTAGACATATATATAGGAATTATTAATAATATTATAACAAGAAATAACGCTATAACTGAAATGAATCTAAACAAATGCAGTTACAGATGACACTTATCCAACAACCTCTTGATTTAAAAACCAAACATAGATAACAAAAACATAAAAACATAAAAACACATTTAGTTAGTAACCAAAACAAACATACCCATAAAAAACAATTAAATGGGTTTTTAAGGAAGAGAAGAAAATGTGTTAAAGTAGAGATTTTTACCTGTTGTTGGGTTAGTGAAGAAGGAGAAGACATTATAGGAGAATCCCTATTTTCTTTGAATTCAGACAGAAGAAGAAGAGAGTGGAGTAGAGTGAGACACAAAACCAAAGTATGTTGCAGTATAAGTGACTGAAGTGAATCTCACCCTAGATACTCCAAATACCTATTATATACTCGAGTTTTCGATGACTAAATATGAATGATGTAATAATATTGTATGAATTAATAAATACATTTTTTCTCTAACCTTTCTCTAATTAATTCGTTGAGTGAGCATTTATATACTAAATTTATTTTTCATCTTAGTTATCTTAGTTATCGTTATCAATTCTAGGTTACTAATTAATTCAAACCATTGATTTCCTTAGAATTATTGGTTAAAATACAGAGAAAATTTAAAAAACTAGGTAAATCTTCCTCTGATTATTTTATGGAGTGGATCCCACTATGCATTTGCACCACAATATTCAAATATTATTATTATTAGTCAACCTTTTTACTCCAACGTCTAGTTTCTTAATTTTATATTATTTCTTTTTCCTTTCATTTTGACCGTTATTTATTGATTCTCCTTTTTTGCAGTTTCATTAACCTTTTTTTGTGATTATTATTTAGATCACTACTTACAATGCCTAATATTGGATAAACAAACAAATAAGTTAATTGATGACAACAAAGATTTATTAAGAAATGTTACTATGGTTTGAATTTGGACAAAGATAATATAATATAAAATTAGAAATGTGGGAAATAGATACAAAATATAGATATGAATAATAATGTCCAACGGTCATATCCCTCCATGTAAGGTACCATACATCATGAAGGTTATATTAACTTTTGGTAAATGAATTAATTAAATGTTCTTTTATATTCTCACCACATTTTCCACCTTTATCTCTTAATTATTACTTACTCATTTCACCCTTTTATTTATAATAACAATATATAAATATTAAACTATTTGGTTTCACTAATCATTAGAATATTAGTTAAAGCAATTTTTGGGAAGAGTTTATTTATGGAGAAAGAAATCATATAATTATTATAATTACTTAATGTCCTGTTGTACGTTAAACTTTGACTTTAAAATTTATTTATTATCATTATAAATTTTTTATATAAATAATATATTATTCATCATTTATTTGTATTACTTTTTTTATGAGTTGACGATTAAGATATGATTTTTAAACTTTTTTTTGTTATTAGTTGTATTATGTAATGTGTTCTAACAAAGCGCCAACTTGATCTCAAATTAAGACAATAAAATATTTTATATTATTTAAGCAATAAAATTGAAACAAACACACACCACAACTAAAGCCATAGAAACCACAATATATCCAACTAGATTCAAATGTTTTCCTCATAAATTGCACTTTATGATTAATATAATACTATTTTATCTAATATAAATTTTTTTATTTGAATTTATCTAAATTTTATATTTATCTTTTAATTATTATTTAGATCTTTATTATCTTATTATTTGTAATGGATTTTTGCCTATATAATAAATTACTTTGATTAACTCAAACGTGAGTTTGATAAACTTTTATTATCTTAAACTTCTAAAATAATGTTATCTTCAAAAAAATCATTGTTTGAAGATGTCATACAATATAATTAATATCCCACACACAAACCAGTGCATAGTATATCATACTGTACAATACAAAAACTTATTATTAATTACACATGCAAACTTCTTGCCTTAAACATATTGAGTGTTGTTATTTTTCTATAGGTAATAAAGAGTAAATATAGATAGGTGTTAGGATATTTTATCATTTTATTTTAAGTGAGAATAATTATGTGATGTGCTCTATTTAAGTAAGAGTTTTTTCTTTTCTGGATAAGTTTTTTTTTATATAAAAAATGTTATGTTTATAATGAAATTAAACCTTTTAAATAATATGTTTTCTCTTTGCACTTTTATCCGATACATAACTAATAGTTAATATAGCAATGAGGATATGATATGTGATGTTTGGATTATTTAAGAGTTTGGTACCACATGTTAGCTCATTTAAAAGTTTATTACGGTATAATCAAGAGCTGATCTTTCTTAGCAAAGGTAGGGGTAGTGTAGCTACCCCGCTTTCACGGATGTGATGAGAAATATACAATTAAATACAATGGAATCGCCATCGATATTTTTTAGAGAGAAAACGTGAAAAACAAAATTTTAAAAATATGGTTGATTTGCTCAAAAATAGAAATTGAGTTCGGAAGTTGGTTACAGATGAGGATTGTATTAGGCACCTCATACCGTCCATTATAAAAACGGTACCTAGATTAATTATATGAATATTTATTCAAAACATTAATTTTACCATCACATTTATTAAACAAAATAAAGAAAGACAAAAACATTTTTTATTTTTTATTTTTTTGTGCCAGATAGGGAAATAACTGCTCCTACATGTCTCTAGTTGCAATAGAGAAATCAAGGCCACGGGTGCACGGAACCAGCAAAGAAGAAGGCCCAAGGGGGGCAGGACAGCCACTCAAAAGGGGCTGGAACCAGCCCACGCGGCCAAGGTGCCGCTTCAGTGTTGCAGCGATGTGGCTGCCGCCACCACTGCTGCCGCCAACACACCAATAAATTGCATGGGATAGCTCATGGTTATTAGATTTTGCTCATTCACCTTACCTACCTACGGCATAATAAACAACTCAGTGCTCCATATACCACTCACACCGGGTTCACATTAAACAAAATCTTGATATGGAAATATTTATAGGAATTCGTTAAAATGAAAAGTGCCCAAAGTGCAAAAGTGGCAACTCTAGGTACCATTTACAAAAATACAAGTTTTATGCTAGCTAAGCTTTTGATGTTGTTGTTTTTTTGCATATGTGATATGTGCTAATATAATCATAGCAAGTGAAAAAGAAAAGATTCTAGAAATTGCCCCTCTTGGCCAACCAATCGCATGCAACAAAAATTAATATAAAACTCTTCTGAAAAAAGAAAAAAAGAAGATGAAGTTATTGTAGCATAGTACATATTACACTCCTATCTAACCTGCAGAGTTGTAAATGGGTGATGCTTTACTGATAAACATTGCTTCACTACTTGCGGCTCTCTTTACGGCGAGCTCCTCTAAGCGTCTCCAAGTGGCTTCACGATCTCCTTTGATTTCATCTTTCTTTGATTCATTTTCCTCAAACTTCTGCAAACATTCTTTGGATATATCAGGATCGAGATCGTTGAAAATCTTGCGCACATTCAAAGTCAAACTATGGACAGCCTGGTTCCAATGACTTCTAGTGTTTCTCTCCAATGCTGGAAAGATAATGGGTAGTATCACTTTGCAATTTTGTTTGATTAAGTTCACAATGTGGTCATTGTTCCACAGGAACAAAGCTCTTTCCGCCACCTGAGTATAGAGACACAACATTCATGTTTGTGGGCAGTAATAAGAAAATACTAGATTCCAACCGAAGCTTCATTCGGGCTAGGACAAAACTTGACAAATTAAATTAGAACAAATCATTGTTGAGATTTTTTAGCCCAATTTAATTACTGTCACAAAACACTGAAGATAAAACAACATGCATATCATTATTTGTAAGCTTTCATAGTGGAGACATCATAAAATGCACTGTCAACGAACTCTTCAAAGAACAATAAATTGAAATAAGAACAACAATATCATAGAGATGACTTAATGGCAAGAGACAAACTACAAGCAACTCAAAAGTGGGTCTACCATTCAAAAGCACAATTCTAAGAATTATTTCATATAGGACACAACATGACTATACAAGATATAAAATTAATATGAAGTTAACATAAAAGCACAATTCTAAAATTAAAAGAGAGAAATGATGTTTTCAAAGATAGTATAAATTAATGTAAACATAATAAAATGTAAACATTTATCCCTTTCCCATGACTATAAGCAATGGAAGTAAACTTGGATTCTATTTCTATGAAAAAGTTGAAGATCCAGATAAAGAATGAAACAGAAGCTCAACATATTCAGTATGTTGTTGGCTGACAACTATGATCACAATGTTATGTAGAACTAGATTCAACATTATAAGATTTATCCGATCAGAATTATTTCATATAGTTGATAGTCCACTGCAATGTACCTTTGAGAGTGGAGTATTGCAAAGTGTACTTTCAAGCCTTACATCACAATTACTGATAGAATATATTCACATCATATTGTCTTTTAAATTTTAGGTAGCCACAAATTGCAAATCAGTAAACCAAGATTATGGCATCTCTAAGTCTCTTAAATAAAAACATCAACTTTCAAAATCAAACCATGAAATAGTAGATGATTTGGATGTAAAGATTGTTTTTCCTTACTTTTGGTTTATAAGTTTTTTTATAAACGAAGTTTGTTGCGTAACAAGCTTAGTTTATAAAAAAGTCTGTAACCAAGCAAAAGAAGTAAAAAGCAACATGCTCAGGTTTGATGGGTTGGTTTATTTTTTCAGTTTATAATCTCACATATTATAATCTCATAGTTTATAATCATAATCTATAAACACAATCTATACCAAACACATTAGTCCAACAAACTATTTATAGTTATACATAGATCTCAGAATATAAGAAAAAGTGATTAAACAGAATCTCTGAATGTTCTAGAGTGATTTTTCCACTCTGTTGGATGGTCTATTACTCTATTTATTTACATCAGAATTACAAAGAAATATATGTTGGATGCAATTTACAAGAGTATTTAAACTAACATTACTCCCTATGATGCATTACATTTGTTCTACTCTTTGTACAATGAACCTATATTACTAGGAAACTGGAGACATTAATTCTTATTCTTATTCCAACACTCCTCCCAAGCGGGAAGATTTAGGAGTTGATGTGAGTAGTAGCGTGTTGTGTCTCTCGAATATCCTAAGCGGGGAGAGGGCAAGCTCTCGAACTCCTGGGAGTTGTGTGTAATACTCATTGTTCAGTCAATAAAATCTGACTGCAATTATGATCCAGCACCTATCAGAGGGCTTAAACACACAAACGTATTCATGATACTATGATTATAGACTAGTTACTACTAAAGCCCAAGTTGCTGGAGAACAGAGATTTGAATGATTTCCATGTTTTGAGAGGACACTTCAGCATATGGCTTTAGGAAACAAAAGGATTAAAGTTTCTTGATCTTTACCATTTTTGTTATTATTGTTCGAATAACTACGTCTCATTCCGACCAAAAAGTTAGCTCATGACGGAGATTTGCCCAAGTCATTGTAAATGATTAAATTTCAATATTCATATACTCAACCGATGTGGGAAATACACTTAACACACCCGATAACCATACATCTGGAGCGTAAAGTTTACAGGAATAGACATCTGCAGGTGATCAAACATCATGATAGGCTTTGATACCATGATAGAATAACTAGGCCTAACTCCATCCTAAAAGCTAGCTTATAGGGGAGTGTTACCTAGATCATTGTAAATACTTCATTAACTCATCTATTCAACCGATGTGGGACTTGCACTAAACAAACAGTTATGTTCAAAACAAAAGATGCATTAAGCAATTAGATGATGCAAAAAAGGTTTTTATGTTTCTTGGTAGCTAAATAGCTTCTCAACTAGCGGAAATGAATTATTAAGGTATAATATTTAGAATCAATGAGGTTGCAACCAAGAACCAATTTGAAAGTCAGGTGCAATTTCCACATGAGATCAAGAAGAGGGCAAACACAAAAAAGAGAGAAAAAGGAAAGCACTGAAAATTTCATACCTGAAAATGAGGGCTATTCAAACAATGAGCAATTCTGCGAAATAATGGTATCATACAACGCTGGAATTCTGGTGGTTGAGTTGCTTCCAAGACTTCCTCCAACTCACTCAAGAACATGACCTCCTTTGAACTATTTGTTATCGGCCAGTACTTCAATAATCCCCTAATAATAGTATCAGCAAGCTTGCAGTCTTTTTCCACAAACTGAGTAATGCAATAAGATAACTGTTGATGATACATTGCCAAGCACTTTGGTTTGTGAAGGGGAATTAGCACACGAACAAGAAACAGTTTATGCTCTTCTTTCAAAGGCAGTGCAAAACCATTAATGATGCTCCCCAGAATTTCAAGGAATTCAGCAATACCATTACACTTCTCAGACTCAAAAATAAAATTAAAAAAGAGGTTATTGATTGCTTTCCTGATAAAAGGGCGATGGGCCATAAACTTCCCATAGATTCGGTGCAGAGTCATTTTCAAGTACTCCCTTTCTCTAGGATCTTCAGAATCAAACAAATCAAGAAGCCTCAAAACAAAGGATTGATCAATAAACCTCTTAGCCAACTTCGCATCCAGCTCAGGCGAAGCCACAAATCGCAGAAAAAGCTCATACACAATGTGCAAATGAGGCCACGCAGGATCCATTGAAGGCTCCTCCTCCTCCAACTCAACACCATCAACAGGCTTGTTCTCACGTGGCTGAGGACTAAGCGTCCTGAATATATTCGCAGACACCGTTTTCACGACTTGTTGTATCACACTCTCCGAGAATTTCACATTAGCCGAAGTCACGTAATCCACCAGCTCCACCAAAGTTTGCCTCTTAATCTCCTTCTCCTTGATGTTTTTCGTCACATCAGCGAAGTCAAACACAACACTACACATCTTCAGCTTGTTGATAAACAGAGGCTGCTTCTCGGAATTCGGAACATCCCTGAATGCAGGCAATGCTTCATAAGAAGTGAAATTCAAACTCCTATTGGGGTTTTGATTTTCATTCACACCAATAGGTAATTGAGCTCTATTGTTGTTAATATTACCATGATGGGGTTGCGAAACCGAAGCAGAACCCACAGATTTTGTAGAAAGATCATTGCTTTTAACACCACCACGGTTTTTTCCACTACTAGCACCATGATGTTCAGAAGAACCACCTTTGGATGATGATGATGATGATGATGATGAAGACTTTCTAGGAAGTTTACTAAATATTTGTTTGAACATAATTCATGAAACAGAACAACACTAAAACAAAGTAGTATTAAATATAACGAAACAACCTTAAAGTTTGTTTTTTTTTTGTGTAGGAAAAAACAGAAACTAAGAAAAACTATTAAACCGGGTTCAGTAACATTAACATGTTGAAGACTTATCTGGGTAGCATCATGAAACCCGTTTCTCTTAATTGGATCAGACCCGACCCGGATCGGTTCGATTCGATGATCGAGAAGATGAAGAATCTGTTAATGACGAAAAGAGGGTTAGAAGAAAAATAATTTGAATTTTTTTGGATCACAAATACTGAATGATGGTCAAACCAGAAATGAAAGGCTTAGAAATTGAGAAATTGAATTTCAGAAAGTCTCAATTTTTTTCTTCGAAACGCGAAAGGAAACGACGAAGAAGAATGTTCTGCATATTCTTCTTCACCCCTTTTAATTTTATTTCCATTTATTTATATTTTGAGTGCATCATGTTTATTTGTTTCACCATTTCTTCTTAAAAAACACATATGATGTAGAATGTGTAAATTATACCTTATCAATATACGGTTTATTTTGTAAATAATTAATATATTATCTAACATCATAATTAATACCTAATCCATAAATAATAGATAATAAGATAAAAAATAAAGAATGGTTAGATCGTGAATTGCAAGAGTTAATTTTCTCTCTGAAAAATATAGGCAAGGCCAAATTTTTTCATACATTTGATTTGACAGATTAGTCAAACATTTTTTTGCACCAGATATTTCCTAAGCTTACCACCGAAGCATTTTTGGGACAGAGATTATTTAAGTTAATTGTTTTTTTTTGCAATAATTGTTTTCTTATATATATATATATATTAATTTATAAAGTCTAGCTAAATGATATAATTTTCATTTGTTGATTTTACTCTTATAATTAAGTATTATTAATCACATTTTCACGCACACCAAGTGAAAAAATATTAGAATTAAAATGTATATTAATAACAGTTTCTGGGAGAAGTTAGAGAAGATTATTATATAATAAAAATGGAATCTTTCATCTTAATCTTATCTTGAAGTTGCAATGGACATTAAGAATTTTTTAGTTAGATAAAACCTTTTCAGAGTAATCTGGTCTCAGTTTTTGTTTTGTTTAATATCACAATTTACTTTCACGGTGATTAATCAAGTTTAGGTAGAGTTAATATTAAAATATGACAAAATTGAATTGGAATAATGAGAGGAGAAGGGGAAAAAGCACATGTGATGCAAGCATATAGTGAGTATAGATTAATCAAAATATTGTTTGATAAAAATTAAAATATTGATTAGGTTTAATAAACAAAGCAAACACGGTATTGTTATCTTCGTGGTTGTTGTTTGTTGACTTGGAAATTGTTTTAATATTCATTAATTTTAAAGTAAATTAAAGTAATCAAATCATCACCAAGTCATAATTACATGTTCACTTTCAACATGTCAAATAATTCAATCAAACTTGTACCAAATAATAGTTCAATCAAATTGCCCAAACTAGGTCGTAAACCTAGGCTGATACGAATAAATTTCAGGGCACAACGGTATTTGACAATAAACAAACATAAGTGGTTCGCATGTAGCAAAGGATAAAGTCTAACTTTGAATTATATAGTATTTATAAATATATTTTCATATAATTCTTAAATTTTACCAAAAGTTAATATCTATACACGTCAATAGATAAATGATTACATTATGTGGTCTCAATAATGATTACAGCTGAATGATAAATGATGTAATGACATTGTATAAAACTCATACATATGATACATTTATTCAATTTATACTTTATCTCAATTTCAGTTATGTAAATTGTACATCACATATTAAATACAGCTAAAAACTATTTTCTCGGAAATCAAACTCAACTCTTTTGGTGGTTTAGCAATATATAATTACATAATAATAATAATAAGCAATATTTTTCAGTTTTATAAACAGCAATTCAAATTTTACTTGGTCTGCCATCTTACCAAGATCCAATAGTTTATTAAATATGATTGATATCCATACAAAGAAATGGTACATAAATGAGATTTGTCAATAGACACATACTCGTTGAAAAGGCCTTACATAATAATAGACTTTGATTTGTTCTGAATAAAAGCTTCAATTGATGGCTCTCTTCCTAGAAACTCTGTTAACACTTCAATTGAATCTTTCCCTCCCCCTGGGGCCAATACCTGCACATGTTTTACATTAACCACATCAATAAAATACTACTAACTTTACAATAACAACCCCTCAAATCTGATAACATTATCTTACTACTCATAACAAATAATTAGAATATAGAATTACGGTGGCAAAATAAAGTATTTATACAATTTTTTAAATAATATTCTATATTCCAACCTTCAGAGGTACACATCAAGGGGAAACACTTGAATGTCTTAGCCATAAGTTACCTTGTTTCTAAATTGCATGCCAACATGCTGGTTTGAAACATCATTGCAGAACTTTGAGGTGAATATATCAGCAGCAAAAACCTGAACATTTGAGGTTATAGTTTAAATTCTTCATATGAATGGTTGAAAATTTAGAGATCTACATATGAATGATAGAAAATTAAAAGACGTTTGCAGTGAAAACTGATTATTATAAATTTTAACAACTGTATCAGATGAAAAAGTAGCTGATTATTCGAACCTCACTCCATATTCGACTGTAGCAAGCAGCCTCAGAACCGACAACACTAGAAGGAAAACATGAAGCAGGATTGGCTCCTTCTAAAGCCAGCAAGCCTAGCATCACCTAGGGAATGAAATTTATATAGCGCTTTCTTTCATTAGAAATAATGAACTACAAATATGAACTGGTGTTAAGTTCATTTACCTTGGGATGAAGATGCTTGAATAACTCTTGAATGTCTATGTTATCTGCTGAATGTATGATTTGATCAAAAAGACCTGATAGAAAACAGTTCTTAAGTTAAATGAAAATAAAGAGTAAGCTAATCGATATTCACAATGTCTGAAAATAACATTCAGTGTCAACACCATGTCCCATTTAGTACCCAAAAGGGAAAACACTAGCAGCTGACTCTTAAATAGCAACTGAAAAAAGCATCATAAGTAATTAAATAGACCATGCACTAATCCGAAGTTGCTGTTGGTAATAATAAACATTACACTTTTTTATTAGAAAATAACCGTTTAAGTTTCTTGGGTAGCCTAAAACTGGAACTTTAACTTCCATACTCAAGCAAATCATGCATACATTTATGTATAATACCTGAATAAAATAAAGCAACCGACAGAATCCTGAATGATAAGAACAGTTCACACTATTATGCTGCGATTATAACATTGCAATTTGCAAATGATAATGGAACTACCATACAGTTTTCAGTGCAATTTGGACTCCAGATCAAGTAAATAGCCTAAATAAGCATCAAATACTGATAGATATAAAAATATGAGATAAAACTATAAACTATGACGATGAATTGCCAGGGTGAAAACATAAGATAACTTACAGTATAGAATCTCTTGCTTCAATTTTAGGGCAGAAAACGAGGTTCTCCATTTTTTTATTGATTTGCACAGGTCATCCTTTATGGGCCTCGTAATATCCTGCAAGTCACAAACTTAATAACTTAAATTACATAATATAGTATGCCCTATTTAGTACGTCTATTTCATACTGGAGACCTCAAACGACAATGGCTATCTATCAGGGAAAATCAAACCATAAAAGTTTCAGGAAACTATGGAGGGCTAAGTTGCCAAAATTCACCTGATGGAATCCAGAAATTAACTTCAGAGAATAGCTTTCGTAACACCTGCAATTTCAACAAATAGAGTGAATGTGTGTTCCACCTAAGCTAGAATGAGAAGTAATGTGAATTTTGTTACCAGTTTTCTAGAAGTTGAGCAGGTATTTCCACAAAGTCAGGATCAACGCGTAATCCAGAAAATCTATCGAATGATGCACGGTTGCAAATTTGTTGAACCTAACAGTGTATTTTAAAATGAAAGATCAGAATGAACATAAACCACATTTTGAACAATACTAATTAAACTGTCTTGAAATATCTATAGTTTTAGGTGTGCTGCCTAGGTTGCTGTCTTTCTCAATTTTACCAACACCCAGATTAGATTTCCATGCAAAAATGAATTAAACATTCACTAAATCAAATGCCTAATTGTTCAATACTGGTATTCCTCTAAAAGTCATCATAGCACCCTAGCAGGTAGCAGTCACCAATGTAACCCTAACTAAAACCCTTTCTTATTGCCTGCATGTCCCCATTTCCCTCACGTGCTTCCAATGAACTTTAACTCCCCTAATTTCAATTCAACCTGTAATTCCCCCAAGAAATCCTAATTTTGCTATGTTAAATTTTAAACTTCCTTGGTCCTATACAAATTTAAATACTACAAAAAGGTAAAAATATTCAGGAAAGGATCTCAATTACACAAATTTTAAGGCCCCTTTTACCAAAACCCAAAATGCAAATGTGACAATTATAATGCTAATCATGGTAGATAAAAATCTATTTTTCATAAAGAAATCATGCTTCATGAATATTAAAGCATACATACCACATGGCCAACCTCATGGAAAAGGCTGACCACTTCGGAAAACCGCAATAATCCAGGTCCACTGTTAGCATCCTTTTGACACTGAGATATTAGTAATGCGACTGGCATCTACATAAACATAAGAAAGGGACAGGAGTTAAGAAAGATAAAGAAAGAAGAATATTTTATCCATATCTTTCCCTAGATAAAAAAATAAAATAAATAAATGAGCATGACAAAAACGGTTGATGTCACAGTCATTGTAAGGGTTGAAAACAAAACAAAAAAATAAAGACAACCATCAAATGAAGCAAAGATCTTGAGATGGACACAGACAAATACAAGGGACACATCAAATTTGTAAAATAGCTACATGTCTTAACGATCCATATAAGAATCAATGTTCAACATGTGCCTGATAGTGCATCCATGATTATAACCATCACAATCAAACATGCATAAAAGGTCAAACAGCAATCTCTAAAGTGCATTCTCAACCTATGGCCAAAGAAAAATGCCTCTTAAGGTCAAGTCCCTAACTCCAGAACAACATTTTTTCCTCTAGAAAATAGTTCTTAATAGGATCAATTCCAATATCATTATCTTGCTCATTCTTAGACCTATAATCTATCCTTTGATAAGCGACATGTAAAGCTAGTCTGTTTATTTTGTACTAAATGCAAGGGTGGCTTCGATACATGTGTGGAACATACTTTTTTTAAAGAGTAGCTATTTTCTTATGGAATAAGCTTTTTGAAATTAGTGTTAAACTTTGCTACATCGTTCCATGATGGAGTAGTTTCTCGTGGTAGTGAGACAGTTCAAAATTTTAGAAAAGGCTATGGAGACTAAAATTTGGTGGTAGTTTGCAATTTTTGCTGGGTAATGCATCCACTCTCAAGAACATTTATGAACCCATTATCAGATAAATTTGAGTTATGGCCACTCTTTGGTATTCATTGCATGGACTTTTCAAGGGAGTGTATCTGATATGATGAAAGATTGGACATCTATAAGTTTCCTTTTAAATCAGATATGAACTGACATAGTGAAATCTAGAAAATAACACTGACATCTGCACCAGAATAATGCTGGTCACTCAGTAGGTGATGAATGAATTTTCTCAAATAATGAATTTTCTAGAACAAATCAAAGGAGAGAAACATTTAATGGAGAAGCAAGAAAAGGCTGACAGAAGAACTATGCTACAGGTTATAATTCCAATGTTCAATTTTTCATGAAAATGATGTAAGTAACAACAGCCACAAGGGGGAAAGAGATACTTTGTCACCAGAACAAGAAAAAAGGGGGACAAAGAGAAACTACCCAGCTAACCAAACTCATAAGAGGTGATGCTTACAACCATATAATGAAAAGAAAAACAACTTTAAGTTGAAAAAATAACCTGCCATCCTCCACTGATTGTTAATGCACTGTTTTGGAGAGACACAACACAAGTATGACCGTATTTTCCTTCTCTGTTAAAAAAAAAAATCAACCAATTCTTAAACTTTCACCAGAAACCAATAAATGGTGAAGCACTAAAATTTTAAGTAGTTAAAATACTCACCTTGAGAACAAATCAAGGTAGCAATAACCCAAGAGTTCACTAGAACCTAAGTCAAATACTGAAAAAACACGAACATCACAATGCCAAACATCTGCTCCTGCAATTTCCTCAAACCTTAAACCTGCAACAAAAATAACAGGAATGAGTATCAATATACATTCTACTAAATAGCATATAGAAATTAACAATACACATGAAACAATTAAAAAAACAGCAATCTTGATAAAAACAGTAAAACATGAACGTTGTTAAGTGCTAACTAATTAAGTCCACTTCAGCACTGCTTCCTATAGAAGAAATAGTGGCTCATCAGCACCACTTCATGAATGTTGTTAAGTGTTAACTAATAAAGTGGTTAAGTATTCCTAAAGAAGAAATATTTTTACCTATAATTACTTTCCAGATCCACATTAATGGTCAAAAGTCAAAACAGTAACACATAAGGACAAACAAATTATTAATTACCAAACAAATCTTGGATAATTTTGAAGATCCCAGATAGAACTAAACTAATTGGTAAGTATTGTTTGAGCTCGCCAAAGTCCAAATCATAACTCTGTTCTTCAACCCTTTTTGCATAATACAACAGGTCCTCAATTCCAAATGGAAAGTCTCCCTCCTCATTCTTCTGAATTCACAGTAAATTGTAATGAGGGATATATGAATTTAAGCAAAATGCAACAACCAAACATGACCAAACCTTCAAATTCTTTAACATGTCAAGTTCTTTCGTGGCCACGTCAGTTAAACTGCTGGATATGTCTTCCAAAAACTCAAACACCTGGATACATTTCAAAAGAAAAAAATTAAAAGTAAGAAAACATAAATAGGGATTGCCTTCATGAAATACAAATATCATAAACACAAACTAGAGACATTAATATATTAAATTGTACTAAGTCCATGGCACAACAACACAACAGCATGGCTAATTCTCTTCTCACTTTTTACTTTCCCAACTCCCCAACAGTTCTTACACTGGTCTAAACATGGAAAATTTGTCAAAGCAATCATCATAATCAAGCTTAAATAAAGTACACCTTGGGGGAAAACTCATATTTGTATCATTAATTTGATCATATGTAGATGCTCATGCTTGACAGTTAGTCATGAATAAACGACAATTCGTTTGTCAGAGGGAGTAGAAACAATATTACAATTTTCAAAAATATACTTCACTCCCATTTTTGTATTATTTTCAAAAATAAACTTGCGCAAAACAACATAAGTTTATATGCTTCAAGTCTCAAAAGATTGATGGATATCTCAACGATGTTGCACTCTTTTTCTAATGATTTAGCACTTCATCATAGTTGCATATGCTGGAACATATACATCTAAGGAGTGTACTTGGTAAAAGTGTATTTTGAGAAGTAAAAACAAGTCTGTGTTTGGACAAGCTTCATGATAAGTCAAACATATTGTTGATGATAAGTCAAACAAGTCTGCAAAACATTTATCTACTAAACATAGATTCAAAAATTGAAAAGCAAATGGAATGCTCTTTCACTGAATAGACAAATAAAAAAGAAATGAAACTTCTGTTATCTTCTAAATGGCCTTCTAGTGCATGTGATGGCAAATACATCATTTCACTATTACAACGATTTAGCAAACCTTTATAGGTGTCTTTCCCATTCTGGCATCCACAGCATACTCTGCATAATTTGAAAAGCCAAGTAAACGCGCATATTTATGGCGTTGCTGCACCTGTATCATGCCATGCCAATGTATATCAACATCAACAATTTTTTATATGATGCCAATATACATGTCTAGAACAAACAGAAATCCGATAATCATACAAAGCCATATGTTGCGTAAAGATGCTCATAAAACTTCATAAACAAATCAGATTTTAAGCAGAATATTAAACTACAAGTAATATGTAACATAATCATATGCAATTTGATAGCTGAACTCTATCCCTTTATATCCAAATACAACTTTCTGAACAAATTATTAGGTTGTTCGAATTAGTGAAGATATAGAACTAAAAAATTACATCAAAACAGATCTTACTCATTTAAACAAACTCGTATTCTTAATTTAAAATTTAAATGCAATAACAAGAGTTTGATTGTATGGCAATCACCAGTTAGTCAGTTACAAAGACCAACTTACAAGATAGCTTCTCGGTATATAGCTCACTAACATATTAGAAATATTTGATGGTAGATAAGTGAGGTCCTTAACAATTAATGTCATCAATGAAATTACCAGATTTTCAAGAATAGAAAGATTGACTTCTCCACATCTACTTCCATATGCCCCTGATACCATCCGCCTTGTAGTTCCTACCTTCATGTCCTCAATAAAGAATTATGGATCTTGTAAGTACACTTTAGCAAAATAAAAGGAAATACAAACAATGATATCAAAACAATGAGTGAAGAACAATGGATTTGATTAGAAGAATAATATTTGTGCTTATACCTATGTGAAGGAATGCATTTATTAAAACAAAACAATATAGCAATTATTTAGCAAATAAGTACACAACCATTAGTTAATATTACTTCATCCACCATACCTTGCAAAATTCAAGTATAGCTGAAACATGATGACTTCTCAGGGAGATCTTCAACTTTCCATTTTCAGATTTATCTAAACCCTGTGGAGGAATGTATTGATTTCAATTAATAATTTAATATAACATCAGAAAAAATTAATAAAAGTTTATTGAAAGCCATGCAAAAGCAGTAACGAGCCTCCATAGAAACACAACGCATGAAAGCTTCAGTAAAGGTAAATCAGGTATCCGTATTATGCGTATTAGAAGCAATTAAATAATCAATGTGTAAAAAGTGAAGAGAGAACTGGTATATTGTGCACTAATAATGCCCTTATGTAGTCCCGTGTCAGTTAATTGTTATCATTCATCTTTAAATATACATTGCCTGTGTTTCTTCGATTGTTTTTAACCAAATGATGGATAAGTTGAAGTCATCTTTGTTTAATCACTACATTTCACACATGAGTGCTATATTAGAAATTTTAAAATGGAGTATGGCTACATGCCTACATTCTTGTTACATGTCCCCTTCACCTCTTCAATAGGAATCACAAAGATAGATATTGAGTGACAAGACTGACTCTTCTTTTCCTTCTATCCCCTTTACTTCTCCTATGTTCTAACAATCACAGACACAATGGAACATGTGAAGTTTTTCCACCTACCACTTAGGAAATCACAGTTCAAGGAATGGGCAACCATTCTAAGAGACCACCCGTAAAACAAGTATTCTGACAAAGAAAAACTAGTACTATGAAAATTCTGTACGAAGAGGTAATTTAAGAGAAAAAACAGATTTGATATAAAACAATATAACACAAATTTGAAAGTTCATAGTTGTGTAGCAAGGATTTAATAATTGACTTGAACGAATGTGCAAAAAGGGAAAGGATTTTTTTTAAAAACACGGGTAAACTTGTTAAGTGAATTGAAGGAAGAACAATCATACTAACCTTCAGAAACTCTGGAGGTAATCCAGCTAACTCTGCCTCATTGAAAAGAAGAAATGTACTATCATCATTGAGATTTTGAATATATTTAAAGCTTAACTCATCAATCTGAGTCCTTAGACGCAGCAACTCTTCTCTTTTGCTTGCACTGAGGTTTAATCCATTTCGCTCAAAGTCTCTCATCTGTCACTGATTAGAAAAGAATCAATATCTGGATTTCATAGTTTTTAAGGTTAAGTATTAACTTCTGGTGCAACTGTGCAATCACTTTAGCAATACGCAATTAGTAACAAATTGATGCCATATATTTTCAAGACAAATTTATCCCATAAAAATTATTACAAGACAATGATATACAGATATATAGCACCTATTTTTTTAGTACATACCAGGGTTTGAACAAATCTTTTGGCTTCAGCATTCACCCATTCCCCCTTTACTGCAAATGCTTTTACAACAAGATATATATCTTCCCGTTTACTGATCCACTTGCATGGAAAGACACAAGATTTAGCTTCATATTACATGAAATGGAAAGATATGTAATATTGAAAAGACAAACTAATAATATCCATGAAAATATTCTTGCATGATTTGCAAGCTGAGTGACAATACCATGCAATGCATGCATCTAAGTATTGTGAGCTTAATGCTTATCCTCACTGTCCTTAATATCTGAATCCAGAAAACATAGGAACCAAAAAACTGCAGCATCATGAAATATTGCTTTCGCCGAATTGGTAAGGCATTATTTCCCCATAAAAATGGGAGGCAGAAATCACATATAATGTTAGAAGCATACCATACTTCCAATACTAGACAAAACAACAACAACAACAACACCAACAACAAACCTGCACATGTCAAGATGAGCATCAAGTCTTCGCTCTGCTTCTGCACTAGCTTTGCGTACATCCTCTGAAGTAGAGACCAGCTTTGGAAACACACAAGATTGAATCAGTGGGAATTGATGTGCTTGCAGTTCTGCAATGGGTGATATAACATTTGTATACGTAACCTGCATATTTTGTCAACATAGCAAGACGAATCCAATAAACATAAGTAAACAGTACATAGAAAAATGTAGAATGAGGAAAAAAACAACAAATAAACTATCACAGGCACATTAATAATTCACAACCATACATCCATAAATTCTTCTTATTTCTAACTACCACATTAATCAGTAATCATCCAGAACATGTTTCAGAATAGTGGAAGGTTAGTATAATTTAGCTCATCATATTTCAAAAGTTACACTCACCTCCCGTTTAGGAAGGTTAGTATAATTTTAATATTATATTCCACGAATGTGAGTGTACATAAGTCTCAAGAGAGGTTAGTGTTATTTTTTAAACAGGAGGGGCACTCTACGTAATTAAGTCAAACCTTAGGAGAGGGCAATGCAATTTCTTCTTCAAAATATGATTTATATATTAAGAAAAGGGCTATGTAGCACTAATGCTTCAAACTGTTGAAGTACCTATATTCGGTATGCATACTTCAAAAATATTTAGAAAATGTTAATTTCTATATATTCCAATTATTTTACAATAAATTTCCATATCAAATCCATATATCCGTAGTTTATAGAAAACAGAACACAGCTTGAGCTTGTTACATTGCAAACTTTGATCAATAATACAAGGTTTCAATAAATTCAGTAGACAAATACAAGCTAAGGTAGTTTTGAATTCAAAATTGAGTAAACAAATATGAAATACCTTATCGAGAGGAATCGATGCAATAGTACTATAGACCTCGTTTGACTTGCTAATAATTTGTTCAGTCAACTTCAGAATCTGAGATGCAGATAAGTTAACACGAACCTTAGAACCCGCAAGATCTACATAAAAAAAATAAAACAAAATTGAAAATCAACACATAAACAAAAAAACGAACTGAATTTAGAAGATAACTAGTAATAATAATAGTAATAATAATAATAAGAGAAAATGTAAGTACCTTTTATCTTGTTAGCGTTTCGTTTGTTGCGGTACTTGATAGCGGAGATGACGAGGTTGGCCGCAACTGCGAGAAGTGCAGCGGTTCCGGTGAGAGCGATAAGGAATCCACCATTGTTGTTGTTGTTCTTCTTCTTCTTCTCCGTTTTGTGAGAATTTCTTTCACTTTCCGTCATTTTCTCTTCGTCTCTCTGTTTTGTCTTTTCAGACGGTGGGAGGGAAATTGAGATGACGAAATTGAAATTTATATTTCACGTCAATTTCGAAATTTAAATATAATAATAATAATAAATAAATGAGGGGTGTGATGTGACTCTTTGATTGGAGTTGACATCCTCTCTATTAACTGATACACAAGTAATCACTTTTGTATTTTTATATCTTAATGATAAAAATGTCAAATCACATTACATCTTTATCTTGTTTTTGATATATTTGTCTCTCTATTAATGGAGATAATCTCAACTCCTTTGATCGAGGCTTTTAAGGGATTGGCTGAAATTGTTATTTCAATTTTGTTAATCGGTTTTGGGCTAAAATAATCCATGAATGTGAACACCCTTTGTATCTTAAGGCCTTTTAATCAATGAGCTCTTCACTGTTAGCTAAGGGTGAATATAATTTCTTCTAATAATACTTTGACTCATATTTTTTAATGTTATAACTTTTTAAATTAATGTTTTAGAAATCCAATATTTATCCTTTTATACTTTACCTAATATTAAAATTGATTTTTCAGAAATATGTATACTTTACTTTCCAACTTATTTATTATTCTTCCTTTTCAATTTATATTTATCATTTTTTTCTAATTTATTTTTCAATATTTATTAAATGGGATTATTTTAATCAAAATGTAGCAATTTTTACTTCATTTAATAATTCTATTTCTAACTGTTAATGACTTTAAACCTGAAAAGATATATAACAAGTATAATTAAGGGATTCATCTATCTTCAAATTGTTGTTAGAAAACTATTAGCAATATATCTCTGCATTTGCACGGGCCGTTTCGTATTAGTTTTGAAAAATATATTTAATACTTATAGTTAAATAGAATATCTAAGTTGTTAGATGTACTTTGGATAATAAGTAGATTAGTGTGAAAGTTCACATTAACTAACAATATGAAAAACAATAAAATTTAAGAACATAAATGAGTGCACAAACAAAGTTTACAATATACATAACAACAAAATCTATAAAATCTACAATGAATTTATAAATCACGTTGACAAATTAGTTGTTGTATTTTAGATTTCACACTTCACTATAAAGTACACCATCATTATATTTCAAGATATACATCTATGTGATTTTTCATATAGGTGGGTAGGTTTATATGGGAAAGTACTTGAAGAAAGTTATTATGTGTGAACAAACTTATTTTGTAATCTATCATTATGCATTAAGATCTTGTTGACAATAATTAAAAGGAATATATTATGCCTGAAAAATCTTATATGACCTTCAAACTTTTCAAATAGTCCTTTCAAAAACCAATATGTTAAGTCTATGTCTCTTACTTGTTTTCTTTCTTCACGAGTTCCATTTCAATTGTAAATATTATTGAATAACTTTACTTGGCGGATGGGCCTTTTCCTCCGCCTGTTCTATCCACTCAGGGCCCTAGTGGTCTCATGTTGTAGCTTCATAGCCCAGTCCAAATTTATCAAACTTTTCAAAGACTGATACGAATGACTAATTGCCTTGCACATGGGTGCCTAAGCCTTTTCCTTCTTCATACCCGTTTTTAACCATGATTTGAGTAACAACTTGGTTTACTTCATACACATGACTCTTTCCTTCACGCTGCTGATTCTCAACCACCTCGAAGCTATGCATAAAGTCATCACCATCGTTTGAACTCTCCAGATAAGGCACTAAGATCGACTTTGAAACCAAAACTTCATTTTCCCCCAAGTACACTGATTACCATACCATCCTTGACGAATTTCATCGTTTGATGCAGAGTGGACGGTACAGCCCCTGCCTCATGGATCTAAGGTATGCTCAACAATATTGTATACGAGGAGTCTATGTACATGACCACAAATAACACCTAAAAAACATTAGGTCCGATTTCCGACGAAAACATCATCTCACCCAATATGCTCATCCGATTACCATCAAAAGCATGCATG
>NC_032022.1:2519917-2522464 GCF_001865875.1 Lupinus angustifolius
ATGAGGAGGAGGATGAGGATGAGGAGGAGGATGAGGATGAGGAGGAGGATGAGGATGAGGAGGAGGATGAGGATGAGGAGGAGGATGAGGATGAGGAGGAGGATGAGGATGAGGAGGAGGATGAGGATGAGGAGGAGGATGAGGATGAGGAGGAGGATGAGGATGAGGAGGAGGATGAGGATGAGGAGGAGGATGAGGATGAGGAGGAGGATGAGGATGAGGAGGAGGATGAGGATGAGGAGGAGGATGAGGATGAGGAGGAGGATGAGGATGAGGAGGAGGATGAGGATGAGGAGGAGGATGAGGATGAGGAGGAGGATGAGGATGAGGAGGAGGATGAGGATGAGGAGGAGGATGAGGATGAGGAGGAGGATGAGGATGAGGAGGAGGATGAGGATGAGGAGGAGGATGAGGATGAGGAGGAGGATGAGGATGAGGAGGAGGATGAGGATGAGGAGGAGGATGAGGATGAGGAGGAGGATGAGGATGAGGAGGAGGATGAGGATGAGGAGGAGGATGAGGATGAGGAGGAGGATGAGGATGAGGAGGAGGATGAGGATGAGGAGGAGGATGAGGATGAGGAGGAGGATGAGGATGAGGAGGAGGATGAGGATGAGGAGGAGGATGAGGATGAGGAGGAGGATGAGGATGAGGAGGAGGATGAGGATGAGGAGGAGGATGAGGATGAGGAGGAGGATGAGGATGAGGAGGAGGATGAGGATGAGGAGGAGGATGAGGATGAGGAGGAGGATGAGGATGAGGAGGAGGATGAGGATGAGGAGGAGGATGAGGATGAGGAGGAGGATGAGGATGAGGAGGAGGATGAGGATGAGGAGGAGGATGAGGATGAGGAGGAGGATGAGGATGAGGAGGAGGATGAGGATGAGGAGGAGGATGAGGATGAGGAGGAGGATGAGGATGAGGAGGAGGATGAGGATGAGGAGGAGGATGAGGATGAGGAGGAGGATGAGGATGAGGAGGAGGATGAGGATGAGGAGGAGGATGAGGATGAGGAGGAGGATGAGGATGAGGAGGAGGATGAGGATGAGGAGGAGGATGAGGATGAGGAGGAGGATGAGGATGAGGAGGAGGATGAGGATGAGGAGGAGGATGAGGATGAGGAGGAGGATGAGGATGAGGAGGAGGATGAGGATGAGGAGGAGGATGAGGATGAGGAGGAGGATGAGGATGAGGAGGAGGATGAGGATGAGGAGGAGGATGAGGATGAGGAGGAGGATGAGGATGAGGAGGAGGATGAGGATGAGGAGGAGGATGAGGATGAGGAGGAGGATGAGGATGAGGAGGAGGATGAGGATGAGGAGGAGGATGAGGATGAGGAGGAGGATGAGGATGAGGAGGAGGATGAGGATGAGGAGGAGGATGAGGATGAGGAGGAGGATGAGGATGAGGAGGAGGATGAGGATGAGGAGGAGGATGAGGATGAGGAGGAGGATGAGGATGAGGAGGAGGATGAGGATGAGGAGGAGGATGAGGATGAGGAGGAGGATGAGGATGAGGAGGAGGATGAGGATGAGGAGGAGGATGAGGATGAGGAGGAGGATGAGGATGAGGAGGAGGATGAGGATGAGGAGGAGGATGAGGATGAGGAGGAGGATGAGGATGAGGAGGAGGATGAGGATGAGGAGGAGGATGAGGATGAGGAGGAGGATGAGGATGAGGAGGAGGATGAGGATGAGGAGGAGGATGAGGATGAGGAGGAGGATGAGGATGAGGAGGAGGATGAGGATGAGGAGGAGGATGAGGATGAGGAGGAGGATGAGGATGAGGAGGAGGATGAGGATGAGGAGGAGGATGAGGATGAGGAGGAGGATGAGGATGAGGAGGAGGATGAGGATGAGGAGGAGGATGAGGATGAGGAGGAGGATGAGGATGAGGAGGAGGATGAGGATGAGGAGGAGGATGAGGATGAGGAGGAGGATGAGGATGAGGAGGAGGATGAGGATGAGGAGGAGGATGAGGATGAGGAGGAGGATGAGGATGAGGAGGAGGATGAGGATGAGGAGGAGGATGAGGATGAGGAGGAGGATGAGGATGAGGAGGAGGATGAGGATGAGGAGGAGGATGAGGATGAGGAGGAGGATGAGGATGAGGAGGAGGATGAGGATGAGGAGGAGGATGAGGATGAGGAGGAGGATGAGGATGAGGAGGAGGATGAGGATGAGGAGGAGGATGAGGATGAGGAGGAGGATGAGGATGAGGAGGAGGATGAGGATGAGGAGGAGGATGAGGATGAGGAGGAGGATGAGGATGAGGAGGAGGATGAGGATGAGGAGGAGGATGAGGATGAGGAGGAGGATGAGGATGAGGAGGAGGATGAGGATGAGGAGGAGGATGAGGATGAGGAGGAGGATGAGGATGAGGAGGAGGATGAGGATGAGGAGGAGGATGAGGATGAGGAGGAGGATGAGGATGAGGAGGAGGATGAGGATGAGGAGGAGGATGAGGATGAGGAGGAGGATGAGGATGAGGAGGAGGATGAGGATGAGGAGGAGGAGGAGGATGAGGATAGGATTAGGATTTGGAGTA
>NC_032022.1:2522564-2523262 GCF_001865875.1 Lupinus angustifolius
AGGAGGACGATAGGATGAGGATGAGGACGAGGATGAGGATCAGGACGGGGATGAGGATAGGATGAGGAATTGGAGCAGGAGGATGAGGAAGAGGTTAGGATGAGGATGAGGACAAAGATAGGATGAGGACAAAGATAGGATGAGGATGGGGATAGGATGAGGATGAGGATGAGCATGAGGAGCAGGATAGGATGAGGATGAGGAGCAGGATAGGATGAGGATGAGGATAGAATGAGGGTGACGACGAAGGTGAGGATGAGAATGAGGATAAGGATGAGGATGCGGATTAGGATTGGATGAGGAAGGGGATGAGGATGAGGAAGAGGATAGGATGAGGAAGGCGATGAAGATGAGGAAGAGGATAGGATGAGGATGAGGACGAAGATAGGATGAGGATGAAGAGGAGGGTAGGATGAGGATGGGGATGAGGATGAGGGTGAGGATAGGATGAGGACAAGGATAGGATGAGGTTGAGGAGGAGGAGAAGGAGGATGAGGTTAGGATGAGGATGATGATAAGATGAGGATGAGGATGAGAATGAGGATTATGATTAGGATAGGATAAGGATGGGGATGAGGATCTGGAGGAGGATGAGGATGAGGATAGGATAATGATGAGGATGTGGATAGGATGAGGATGGTGACGAGGATAGGATGAGGAAGAGGATGAGGTTGAAGAGGAGGGTAGGATGAGGATAT